>NC_133769.1:295636213-295652571 GCF_003597395.2 Chelonoidis abingdonii
TTGAAAGTTCAAAACCAAGTGGCCATTTATTGATGGGGAAGGAGTTGCAACTTGGGCTGGGGAGGAGCGCTTTTACTAACTAACAATACTATTGGAACAAGAATATTTACACAACTTGAAACAATCTATTTACAACCAACAACAGGAAACCAAATTATCTGTGATTAACTGCTCACCAGAAATTAGAGCAGATACACCAAACTGAATCAACTATATACATTAACCAAATATTGTTAAGTACAACAATTAACCACAATAGCAATCAATACAACAATTTCACTTTCATATACTATATACATAACTTGGTACCAAGTAACAACAATATATACAGTTCTGTATCAAATAAAGGAGGGAAAAAGAGAAGAGACTAAGCAAACAGAATATTCACAAAAACTAGAAGAATACAAATACCACACTCCAGGCGCAGCTGACCAGCAGTACAGACACCAAGGGCATGACGAATTGGGGGAACACAACACGAGCCGGCAAGATACACAAGAGACCTTCTGGCTGAAAGAGTGATCAGGCCTTCCAGCTAACATGCAGAGACTCCTGCAGATCTTGGTGTGAGACATGATTTTATTCGAAAGCTCTCTTACTCGTGTCAGCATCTGATTGGTCCCTAGCTCCTTCGCCTTCCAGGTTCCGAGCTGGAGCCCTCCACGTAAACAGGATCTGCACACGGCACACTACCCTTATGCACATGACACGCTGGTATTTTTGCACAAGGCACTAGCCTGACCCCTAAGTGACCAGGCAAAAAAAGCGGGAAAATGCACATGGCACTACAATGTTGCACACCGCACTAGCCTGACCCTTAGGTGACCAGGGAAAAAGAGCAGGAAAATGCACATGGCACTATCATGTTGCACACCGCACTACGGTGTTGCACACGGTACCAATGTGACCTTTTGACCGACAATTGGCCATACAGACACCATGTTTGAGCATAGGTTTAGGGATGCAACAGTTATCTCTCTCAACATCAAGGGTATCAGTGAGTGCTTCAATTACCAGATTAGTTTTGTGGATCATTGTAAGTAGCTTCATCCACAAAGATGACATGAGAATGCATTCAAATTTGGACATGTGCTTCAGAAGAGACTGAAGTTCAGCTCCAGCCTGTGCAGTGAGATTTAGAGATTCATGCTCATTTAAAGCCTTTCTCACTGAATTCAAATACTGTGCAACTGGTTGAACACCAGACCATCTAATTTTGGACAACCCATGCAGTGAAACAGGAAGATAGTGCTTCAGCATTTGCCAGCTTTGTGGACTGCTACTGAAGAGACTGTACATTTGCTGAACAGTTCCAAAATAAGTAATTGCCTCCTTGCATGCTTCAGCACAGTCAACATCGACAAGGTTTAGTGTGTGGTTTCGAGAGCTGGATAAAATATAGTTTGAATTATGCTCCAGCAGAGCTGCTTGTACATCATTGCACTTCCCAGCCATATTAGATCTACTGTCATAGACTTGACCAATGCAGACTTAAAAATCTAACTTAAAACCTTCTAGAATTGCTAGTACTTGAGCAGCAATTTCTTTTCCAGTTTTACTCGTGAAATTATCAAACAAAATAAACCTTTCTTCAATTGAAAATTTTGAACTGTCCACAATCTTAACATATCAAATAAACATAGTTGTCTGTTCCTTGTGAGAACAATCTGGAATGGCATCAACAATTATTGAAAAATACTTGGCATTTTTAATTCCATCAAGAATTGTTGTTTGTACAAATGACCCACATAGCTCAATAAACTCGTTTTGTATGCATATGGAGAGATAATGGACTTGTATGCACTTTTGAATCTCTTGAGATTGTTGAAAACATTTAATACGCTCTGACAAAAGTGGGTCATATTTGCTGAGGAGCTCAACTATGTGTAGAAAGCTTCCATTTGCATGATCACCAATACATTGACTGGAACCAAAGAAAACTAACCCCGCTGAGAAAGAAAAAGGATGACATTCAGGACAGACTCAAGAATCTTTTTCCAGTTATTAGTTTCTGCAGAGAGTTCCGTCAAGAGTAAATTCTCAATTGAACTTTCAGCTGATGCTGCCTTACTGGCTGATTTCCATGCAACATAGTTTTCTTTTTGTGATGTTGAACTCTCATGTGATGGTATTTGGTGGGAGTCTTTCAACTTCCTCCATCCCCTGTTGATGCTCCATCCTGATTGATTAGAGAGAACTGATGCATTTGCTGCACTTTTGTTCAAAATGAAGAGGGATGCACAGTACAGAGATTGTTTTTCCGTATTCCAGCATAACCAGTCTCTTGTGCAGGTCTCACATTCCACATTATGTTACTTGGAATTTCAAAACAACTAATTTGAAGAAAAGATTGCATTTGGGCAGCATTGCTCTTCAACAATTCCAGTGTCAGTCACAGTCAAACCTGTAGTACTCATGAATTGCTCTTGCTGCATAAGATCTACATCTTCCTGTTGCTGCTGAGTTTCTTGAACATACACAGGATCTGCTCCTGCGTCTGTTACTGTTGGCACATCTCCTTCTTGACTACTGTCCTCATGTTCAAGTATTGGCATTGAAATGTCACCTGTTGCAGTTGCGGAGATTTCATTATCTGCAGCATTGTTTGTAGGATAAGGTATGTTTTCCAGTGGTTTGAGAAATGAAGTTATTGGCTTTGAGTTCTTAGCTGCTGCTTCACTCAGTTGTTCTTGTTTTCTCCCTCTCTTGCTTGCACCTCTTTCAAATCTCTTCTTCATAGTGATCTATCTGAAACATGAAATAAAAATAAAAATAGAGAACCTCTCAAAAAAGTTATCCAAATAAATGCATTCATTTCACTCCTTTTCAATTCTAAATAATTGAACTAACTCATCGTGTAAAAATAATCCAGTGGATTTCAAGATTACAGAGCAATGCTTAGTGTTTTTGTTTTTGTTTTTAATTTTGTTATGATTTATTTATTTTGCCTATTATCATAAAATAGTTAAGTTGTAAGGTCAAAAAACAGCAACGCTAGAAACTAAAAATGGAAAACAAGATGGATGATTATAATTTTATTAAGAAAAAAATAGAGATTTGATATGAATATTTGTTTTAAGTAGACAATTAAATGAATTAGGGAGCTCACAAATGATACACAAGTTACGAAAATGAGTCAGGCAAATGTGGAGAAAAAGGTGGAAAGGAGGAACAAGAATTCTAGAAAAAGTAAATCACAATGTAAAAAATACAATGCAAGTTAAGTACAAAATGCCTTTCATTGCTGAAACATGTAGCCAACTATATTTGAAATGTTCTGCTGTAAATAAGTAGCATATCCACACTTGAAATGCTCTACTGTAAATAAGTAGCCTATTTACACCTGAAATGTTCTAAAGTAAATATGTACACAAATGCTGAATGATACACAAAGGCTGAAAAAGACTTAAAATGAAGGGATACTAATTAAGAACACAAAATGAAACAGTCAGACAGGTTATTTTTTATGTCACTGAATCAAAACTCAAGAATGCATGTATCATAAGCCTCTGTCCCAAATCTGGACCTTAGCGTCCAAAATCTGGGTGCTTAGCATGAACCTCCAAGCTTAATTACCAGCTTGGATCTTATCTCGCTGCCACCAATCAGGATTCTGAGTACCTCCTGATAACTCTCTGGTCTCCCCAAACCTTTCCCTGGGGACCCCCAAGACTCAGAAGCTCTGAGTCTTACCGCAAGGGAAATACCCACTCCCTTCCCCCTCCCTCTCCCACCCAGACTTTCCTCTCTGGGCTAACCGGAGAGCATGGATGCAATCTCTTTACATCAGAATACCAAGAAGCTGTCCTTTCTTCCACAAAGAGACAAACCTCAAACACAAGGAAACAGAGATGATTATATCTCTCTTCCCCCTCCCACCAATTCCCTGGTGCTGCCGAGCTAGTGTCCCTCCGTAGATCTAACACAAAGAGAATTCCCTCCCCTTGTTCCTTAACCCTACCCGGAGAGAAAACTCCAATAAGTCTCACAAAGAAAACTTTATATAAAAAAAAAGAAAGAAAAAAGATAAGAATATAAACTCTGCATCAAGATGACAATACAGGGCTATTGCTTATAAGAAAATATGAATAAACAGTTTGATTCAAAAAGATATCCAATTTGAAACATTCCAGCAAGCTACACACATGTAAATACACCAAAACAACATAAAAGCCTATATTGTTTTTCAACCTCTACTTACAAGTTGGGAAACAGGAAGGATAGACGAAGAAAGAAACCTTCTCATAGCTGAGCACAACCAAAAGACTCAGATCCAAATTTCCCTCCGTGACTTTGGAAAATCCAGTTTCCTGAGTGGTCCTCTGGTCAGGTGTTTGGTTCCCTTTGTTAACCCTTTACAGGTAAAAGAAACATTAACCCTTAGCTATCTATTTATGACAGCCTGTTATAATATAACAGGCTGAGTTGATGACAAAGGGATGTCATATATATAGTAAACACAGACATGGATACAGACAGAGGGATAATGTCCAAACATTTCAAAAGTGTGTCCTCACGAAACTCACTTTAAAAGGTTGCCCTCACAAATTTTCACCTAGAATCTGGGCCTATAGACTACGAAAGCCTATGATGATGGCCAAGCTACCAAGCCAGGGCTCAATCAACGAACCAATCACCTCTTTTAGCTACCAGATAAAGATGAGGAATTCTCACACATAAATAATTTCTTAGTCAACTAGACATAAAACTATAAAGACAGTAAAATGTAACAATTCTCTGCCATTCAACATGCACTTGACCCAGCACCACCCACTAGTAGTGGTTTGTTTATATAGTCAGCTGATTTGAGAGGACACGTTCATCACAGTCTAATCTTGTGCCATCAGAACTGATATATTTTTATTAGTATTTATGAACATTTTAAACTTTTTAATATGACAAAATCTATATCAATTAACAAAAAAAAATATGTCTTTTACCAAATCACATCTCTCATTTGCTTAAATTGGAAGTTCTAAGCTGAGAGAGTATGTCACATTTTGGTCCAATAGGCATGCACATAAAAACAAGTTGCGGAACTTATCAAATGCCAAAAAATTAACAAGTGTCTAAATTTGAAGCCCCAAGATGGCCCTCCTGGTCCTGCCTCTGATTGGTCCTGATTATATAACAGTGATAGCAACAATGATCTAAATGGTTATACTTTAATCAGATAATATTACAGGAGGGGTCACAATTTTTCTAAGTCCAGATGGGGTTGCCAGCACAAGAAGTTTGAGAAACACTGCTCTAAAGTTTTACATTCTTTTATCTTTGCATGGTTATGTAAAAAAAAAAAATCTACATTTGTAAGTTGCACTTTCACATTAAAGAGATTGCACTATAGTATTTGTATGAGGTGAATTAAAATACTTTCGTTTTTCTTTTTTACAGTGCACATATTTTAATTAAAAAAAAGTGGCACTGTACACTTGGTATTCTGTGATGTAATTGTAATCAATATATTTGAAAATGTAGAAAACATCCAAATATTTAAAAACATTGTATTCTATTATTGCTTAGCAATGCAATTGAAACTTCAATTAATTGTGATTATTTTTTTAAACTCACAATTCATCACAATTATTTTTTTAATTGCTTGACAGCCCTAATTTAGACGGGTTCTATTTCCTTGCTACAATATTTATTTTAATGTACAAGACTTTTATGGAGGATAGGTTGCAAATAGTTTTGTTCAAAAAGGGAAAATAATTGACAAGTTTCGCTTGAGGGAATCTGTTAACTTTCTGCGGCAGTGGAGGAAAGAAATATGGAAGTACTGCATCTTTCAAAACTAATAAGGTATATAATAAAAACAACGAGGAGTCCTTGTGGCACCTTAGAGACTAGAAAATGTATTTGGGCATAAGCTTTTGTGGGCTAGAACCCACTTCATCAGATGCATGGAGTGGAAAATACAGGAGCAAGTATAAATACATGAAAGGATGGCAGTTGCTTTGCCAAGTCTGAGGTCAGTCTGACAAGATAAATCAGTTAACAGCAGGATCCAAAGGATGAAAAATAACTTTTTAAGTGGTAAGAGAGTAGCCCATTACAGACAGATAACAAGAAGGTGTGAGTAACAGTAGGGAGAAATTAGTTTTGGGAAAATTAGGTTTAGGTTTTGTAATGACACAACCACTCCCAGTCTTTATTCAGGCCTAATCTGATGGTATACAGTTTGCAAATTAATTCCAGTTCTGCAGCTTCACTTTGGAATCTAAGTTTGAAGTTTTTTTGTCGAAGAATTGCCACTTTTAGGTCTATTATTGAGTGACCAAAGAGACTGAAGTATTCTCCTACTGATTTTTGAATGTTATAATTCCTGATGTCAGATTTGTCTCCATTTATTCTTTTGCATAGAGACTGTCTCATTTGGCCAATGCACATGGCAGAGGGGCACTGTTGGCACATGATGGCATATTTCACATTGGTAGACCTGCACATCTACAAGCTTATGCCCAAATAAATGTGTTAGACTCTAAGGTGTCACATATCAGAGGGATAGCCGTGTTAGTCTGGATTTGTAAAAGCAGCAAAGAATCCTGTGGCACCCTATAAACTAACAGACGTTTTGGAGCATGAGCTTTCGTGGTGAATACCCACTTTGTCGGATGCATGTAGTGGAAATTTCCAGGGGCAGGTATATATATGCAAGCAAGCTAGAGATAATGACGTTAGTTCAATCAAGGAGGATGAGGCCCTGTTCGAGCAGTTGAGTTGTGAAAACCAAGGGAGGAGAAACTGGTTCTGTAGTTGGCAAGCCATTCACAGTCTTTGTTTAATCCTGAGCTGATGGTGTCAAATTTGCAGATGAACTGAAGCTCAGAATCTCTTTGAAGTCTGGTCCTGAAGTTTTTTTGCTGCAGGATGGCCACCTTAAGATCTGCTATAGTGTGGCCAGGGAGGTTGAAGTGTTCTCCTACAGGTTTTTGTATATTGCCATTCCTAATATCTGATTTGTGTCCATTTATCCTTTTCCGTAGAGACTGTCCAGTTTGGCCGATGTACATAGCAGAGGGGCATTGCTGGCATATGATGGTGTATATTACATTGGTGGACGTGCAGGTGAATGAACCGGTGATGGTGTGGCTGATCTGGTTAGGTCCTGTGATGGTGTCGCTGGTGTAGATATGTGGGCAGAGTTGGCATCGAGGTTTGTTGCATGGATTGGTTCCTGAGCTAGAGTTACTATGGTGCGGTGTGCAGTTACTGGTGAGAATATGTTTCAGGTTATCAGGTTGTCTGTGGGCGAGGACTGGCCTGCCACCCAAGGCCTGTGAAAGTGTGGGATCATTGTCCAGGATGGGTTGTAGATCCCTGATGATGCGTTGGAGGGGTTTTAGCTGGGGACTGTATGTGATGGCCAGTGGAGTCCTGTTGGTTCTTTCTTGGGTTTGTCTTGCAGTAGGAGGCTTCTGGTACACGTCTGGCTCTGTTGATCTGTTTCCTTATTTCCTCGTGCGGGTATTGTAGTTTGAGAATGCTTGGTGGAGATTTTGTAGGTGTTGGTCTCTGTCTGAGGGGTTAGAGCAGATGCGGTTGTACCTCAGTGCTTGGCTGTAGACAATGGATCGTGTGATGTGCCCGGGATGGAAGCTGGAGGCATGAAGGTAGGCATAGCGGTCGGTAGGTTTTTGATATAGGGTGGTGTTAATGTGACCATCACTTATTTGCACCGTAGTGTCTAGGAAGTGGACCTCCCGTGTAGATTGGTCCAGGCTGAGGTTGATGGTGGGGTGGAAGCTGTTGAAATCGTGGTGGAATTTTTCCAGAGTCTCCTTCCCATGGGTCCAGATGATGAAGATGTCATCAATGTAGCATAGGTAGAGAAGGGGCTGTGAGTGGACGAGAGCTGAGGAAGCGCTGTTCCAGGTCGGCCATAAAATATTGCATATTGTGGGGCCATGCGGGTGCCCATAGCGGTGCCACTGATCTGGAGATATATATTGTCATCAAATTTGAAATAGTTGTGTGTGAGGATAAAGGCACAGAGCTCAGCAGCCAGTTGTGCTGTGGCATCATCAGGGATACTGTTCCTGACAGCTTGTATTCCATCTGTGTGTGGGATGTTTGTGTAGAGAGTCTCTACATCCATGGTGCTAGGATGGTGTTTTCTGGAAGGTCACCAATGCATTGTAGTTTCCTCAGGAAATCAGTGGTGTCACGGAGATAGCTGGGAGTGCTGGTGGCATAGGGTTTGAGTAGGTGCCACAAGGACTTCTCATTGTTTTTGGTGATACAGACTAACATGGCTACCACTCTGAAAGATATATAAATTACATACAAAAATATATTAAAGGAATATTATTTCTGTTGCAAAGTTAAGCACTTAAAAATTAGGAAATACCAGACTTCAGGTTGCCTGTGCAACCATAATTTGCCAAATTATTATGCAATCAGTAATGACACAATCACATACCATGTTTTCCACATGAACTCACATCATTCAGTGCACAGAATGTATGGTACTCAATTAATAAGCAGCCATTTAATATTTTGTGTTCTCCTCATTGTTCAATATGTGGTCTTAGGCCTTATTTACTGCACACTGTTCAAATCCTGCTCCAGAGACAAAATTATTAATTTCTTCATGAGCATTCTATGGCAGTTATTACAATAGTATCCGAGTGCTTCATAAAGGTCAATGGATATTTTGTTATTTTCACAAGATCCATGTGAGATGAGAAAGTACCGAACCTGCTGACACGGCAGGTAAACAAACTGGCCCAGCCTGCCAGGGTGCTTACCATGGTGAGCCACGTGCTAGAGGTTGCCAACCCCTGATCTAGTGGCTTACCAGTTTCCCTCTCTCCCATTTCCTTCATTGCCTCCCAATCCCTGTCTGTTATATAGTCAAACAACTCCTCTATCACCTTTCAAAAGAGTTGTTTTCAAAATGTTTAAGTCTCTTCCTGCCATTTTGTCTTAGTTCAGATGCCAAATGATACAGCATGAGTCAGTGTGCTCTATAAATGTCATGATTTTATAGGTGTTTTTTCTTTGTTATTTTCCTTAATCTAAAATAAAAAATCATCTAGACTGATCTAGTCTGGCTCGCTCTTTGTGTAAGAGAAAACGTAACATATATTTCTGTTTATACATCACATCTGTTCAACGCAGTTTACAATCAGCCTCTGAATACTGACATGGCTATGCAATATTCTCATACTGCATCAGAAATTCACAACATATCCTTTTGCTTAAATAGCAGATACCAGATGTCTCAGCAAGTAAGCTATACCTACACTGCCTGTGAGTTGGCAAATTCCCAATGTTCAACACTGCTTAAATTAATTGACAGGCAGTTTGGCACTTCTTTGTTTCTGACATGCTGCTATTTGCAGTGCAGGACAGGACACGAGTAAAGATCCAGTCTCAATTCAGTACTCGCATCAAAGCATAATGAGAAATAAATTTAATCTTTTAACAACTAAAATACTTTTGTAATGGGGAAAAATATAAGATATGGTGTATTTTTAGGACTGGTTCTTATGACGTTACATTTGCATCTACCCTCTGATGATAGATGTATATGTCTTAGAGACAGCATAGAAAGTTTGATCTCACAAAAGCTTTATTTTTTATTTATAAATCATAATCTCCCTTTTTTCCCTTAGTGTCACATATATAGATTATGATAATATAATGGGTCACCATAGAACAGATTAGCCTCAGTACATATTTAACAACATTTTTGAATTGGGGAAGATTCCTGACAATCTAACCCACTTTCAAATAATTTTGTTTGCTTACTTGCTTATTTTGGGTCAGATTTAGCCTCTAGACCAGTTGTTCTTAACCTGGGGTGCACAAACCCCCTGGGGGTGCGAGATTCCCTTTTGGGGGGTGTGAGACATGCCAGATTTTTTAAGAAGGTAAATCATTGAAAACACAAATTAAGCACAGGCACGTACAATTACTTTGTTAATCAAACCTATGTATTTATTAATATTATACATTTTTTAACGATTACTGTAATATACAAACAAAAATATATCTAGGTTTAAGGGGTGCGAGAACATATTTTTTAGGTTTAGGGGTGCAAGAACATATTTTGATTTTTGATAAGGAGGGCAAGAACATATTTTGAGAACCAAAGGGATGCAGGTTGCAGTAAGGTTAAGAACCGCTGCTCTAGGCCCTGGACAAGAAGCCTTCCTGACCTTTGCAAAGTTTCCATATACAATTACAGTCCCTGTCCTCAGGGAATAACAATGAGTGCTCACTTCTACAAACAGTCCACACAGAGTAACGATCAGTCATTGCCCCCATCCACCAGCCAGCAGCACAGAGCAGACAAAAAGTCCCAAGTCTCATTCCTGTGCTCTGTCTACTAGTTTACACAGGGTTGAAAGTATCTGAGGGGTAGCTGTGTTAGTCTGGATCTGTAAAAGCAGCAAAGAATCCTGTGGCACCTTATAGACTAACAGACGTTTTGAAGCATGAGCTTTCGTGGGTGAATACCCACTTCGTCAGATGCATGTAATCGAAATTTCCAGGGGCAGGTATATATATGCAAGCAAGCTAGAGATAATGACGTTAGTTCAATCAGGGAGGATGAGGCCCTGTTCGAGCAGTTGAGTTGTGAAAACCAAGGGAGGAGAAACTGGTTCTGTAGTTGGCAAGCCATTCACAGTCTTTGTTTAATCCTGAGCTGATGGTGTCAAATTTGCAGATGAAAGAGACTGTCCAGTTTGGCCGATGTACATAGCAGAGGGGCATTGCTGGCATATGATGGCGTATATTACATTGGTGGACGTGCAGGTGAATGAACCGGTGATGGTGTGGCTGATCTGGTTAGGTCCTGTGATGGTGTCGCTGGTGTAGATATGTGGGCAGAGTTGGCATCGAGGTTTGTTGCATGGATTGGTTCCTGAGCTAGAGTTACTATGGTGCGGTGTGCAGTTACTGGTGAGAATATGTTTCAGGTTGGCAGGTTGTCTGTGGGCGAGGACTGGCCTGCCACCCAAGGCCTGTGAAAGTGTGGGATCATTGTCCAGGATGGGTTGTAGATCCCTGATGATGCGTTGGAGGGTTTTAGCTGGGGACTGTATGTGATGGCCAGTGGAGTCCTGTTGGTTTCTTTCTTGGGTTTGTCTTGCAGTAGGAGGCTTCTGGGTACACGTCTGGCTCTGTTGATCTGTTTCCTTATTTCCTCGTGCGGGTATTGTAGTTTTGAGAATGCTTGGTGGAGATTTTGTAGGTGTTGGTCTCTGTCTGAGGGGTTAGAGCAGATGCGGTTGTACCTCAGTGCTTGGCTGTAGACAATGGATCGTGTGATGTGCCCGGGATGGAAGCTGGAGGCATGAAGGTAGGCATAGCGGTCGGTAGGTTTCGGTATAGGGTGGTGTTAATGTGACCATCACTTATTTGCACCGTGGTGTCTAGGAAGTGGACCTCCGTGTGTAGATTGGTCCAGGCTGAGGTTGATGGTGGGGTGGAAGCTGTTGAAATCGTGGTGGAATTTTTCCAGAGTCTCCTTCCCATGGGTCCAGATGATGAAGATGTCATCAATGTAGCGTAGGTAGAGAAGGGGCGTGAGTGGACGAGAGCTGAGGAAGCGTTGTTCCAGGTCGGCCATAAAAATATTGGCATATTGTGGGGGCATGCGGGTGCCCATAGCGGTGCCACTGATCTGGAGATATATATTGTCATCAAATTTGAAATAGTTGTGTGTGAGGATAAAGGCACAGAGCTCAGCAGCCAGTTGTGCTGTGGCATCATCAGGGATGCTGTTCCTGACAGCTTGTATTCCATCTGTGTGTGGGATGTTTGTGTAGAGAGCCTCTACATCCATGGTGTCTAGGATGGTGTTTTCTGGAAGGTCACCAATGTATTATAGTTTCCTCAAGAAATCAGTTTATCGTAGTTTCCTCAAGAAATACAGGGTTGAAAGTGATTTCAGAGGAATGCCAGATCTGACATAAACTTATGATGATATATCATTAGTTTTTTAAACAAACATTAAGGATCACAGTGTTTGTTAAAATGTATTTAAAGCAGGGGTCGGCAACCTCTGGCACGCGGCTCACCATGGTCAATACCCTGGTGGGCCAGAAGTTTGTTTACCTGCCGCGTCAGCAGGTTCGGCTGATCGTGGCTTCCGCTGGCCACAGTTCGCCATTGCAGGCCAATGGGGGCAGCAGAAAGTGGCATGGGCCAAGGGATGTGCTGGCCGCAGCTTCCTGCTGTCCCCATTGGCCAATGGAAGCCCTATTCACATTGGGACAGTGAACCGCAGCCAGTGGGAGCCACAATCGGCTGAACTCGCCGATGTAGCAGGTAAACAAACTAGCCCGGCCCACCAAGGGTGAGCAGCATGCCAGAGGTTGCCAACCCCTGGTTTAAAATATTACTTTAAATCAAACTCTGATCCACCTCATACAATTATAGTTTTGTTTTACCAAATCTGTTTTCCCATGTTACCCAATTAACTTTAAACCTTGAGCACACTCCATAAACAGGAGTTGAGTGAAGGGCTGCAGAACTGTTCTGTTTCTGCCGAATATTAAATGCAAAACTGGATTAGCTTCATAAAACTGACTTATTTCAACATATACAATTGACCTTCTGATTTCCACTGCCTTTTATACCTGTGAAAGCAAGATTAAAAAAGACATGTTTATTTTTTCAGGGAATCCTAAATGTAGCTGCTTGCAGAAGCTCTTGGTTGGAGACAGCCAAAAAAAAAGTCCTTTTTTGGCAGCCTTTTTTCAACATGTGAAGTACAATGGACGAATTTGTATATGTGGAGCCTAATACTTCCTACATAATCAGAAACCAACCAACTTTGACTTAAACATGAGTGTTTAAAAACCTAGCTGATGGAAACTAATCTAGTATTTGTAGTGTATCTGGATAAGTAGTTAGTCTGCGTAAATAAAATTTCCATCATTTCAAAAATAAATGTACCCTCACCTGGGACATTTCCTTTGTGAATTATTATTTGCTATTCCAAAACTGCTGCTAATTGAAGTTTTTGCAGGGTTCTTGATACAAGCACAGAACAACTAATGTGTGTTTATATTAGCTGTTGGAGGAAAAGAAAGCACCAAAGTTCCATCCTCAATAGCCTATTTTGAATATAAAAGAATATTTGAAATAGCAACACTATCAGAATGTAGGAATGCTTTGATTTTACTTACACCAGGCCAAATTCTGCTCTCAATTATACCAATACAGGCCCTAACTCCACTACTAGAGCTTTGTAACAAGTAATCTGTTCAATGAATTTTGCTTTTGTTTCTAGTTGTGAATTGTCTGCAAACACATCAAGATTTTCTCAAAAGCATTTGCTATTCAAAACTAGAAGCTCAATAATTATTTTTCCATAGTTTGTTTGCCAGCAGTCATTGTAAGTAGTCAGTATTCAAAATTAGAGAGTCAAGTTGTTCTGGTTGAACATACAGTATATTTCTGGTTCTTGATTGGATAAGCAAAACTCTTACAATCAAGCGTTTGGAACTAATGCACTCTGCTGAGCAATAGTTGCTTAAAATAAGATGTTTTCTTGAATATCCTTGTCAATAAACTGATTCACTAGTAAATCTGAAATCAATCATTCAAAATTTAAATGTATATTTTATAGTCATCAGTCTAATAACTTAGTACTGGCCAAATATTCATTTGCAGTATTTATCCTAGCTCTGTTCCATAGGACTATAACAGTCTATATGGGAGTAACATTACATACACCTCTACCTCGATATAACGCGACCCTATATAACACTTATTTGGATATAATGTGGTAAAGCAGTGCTCCGCGGGGGCGAGGCTGTGCACTCCAGTGGATCAAAGCAAGTTTGATATAATGCGGTTTCACCTATAATGTGGTAAGATTTCTTGGTTCCTGAGGACAGCATTATATTGAAGTAGAGGTGTATCTATTCACTGTGGTGATTATAGAAGGTGATTATAACCTGGAGTAGCTAAATACAACAGGAAAGTAATGTTTGAAGAATTAGGCCAGACATTTCAACATGTCTTATGTAATTAGACAGGCAGCAACCTATGGTTTAACTACTGCACTTTTTCTGTGCAAACTGTAACTTTATAGGAAGTACTTTTCCATTATGGAAAAAAAAAACTATACAGTGAAGGAGAGATTTTTTAGTGAGACTAGAAAGTAAGAGGCCACAATCTGATCTCATTTACACTTGAATAAAGATTGAGAGTGGATGGGTCATTACACAAAGTAAAACTATTTCCCCATGCTAACCCCCCCCTACTGTTACTCACACCTTCTTGTCAACTGTTGGAAATGGGCCATCCTAATTATCACTACAAAATTTTTTTTTTCTCCTGCTGATGATAGTTCACCTTAACTGATTAGTCTCTTTATAGCTGGTATGGCAACATACATTTTTTCATGTTCTCTGTGTATATATAATCTTCCTACTGTATTTTCCACTGCATGCAGCCAATGAAGTGGGTTTTAGGCCCTGAAGGCTTACGCCCAAAGAAATTTGTTAGTCTCTGAGGGGCCACCAATACTCCTCGTTCTTTTTACTGATATAACTGATATCAGAAGCTGACACAGTGAACACAGAAATTTCTCAATGCTGAATCTATACAATAAATTAATTGAGATTTACCTGCAAGCAGTTAAGCTAATGAATCTTTCACAATATTGTAAATCAAGTATGTTACAGTTTCTAATAGTTGCAATATCCCTCAAACAGAAAGAGTATCAGTTTCCTTGGCTTCACCTTAGGCTTCTTCTACCTTCATATTTTCCAGGCTACTGAAGTTAGACAATTAACAACATTAGTATGGTTGATTGTCTTGTCTAAAGAAGTGATAATAGGCTTCACAAGATTAATAGCATCAGGAGAATTTTATAATGGAACATCTGCAAAATAATCATTAAACATATTTGTCATAGTAATTTTATTTGTGACTCCTGAATTGGAGTATTTTATACTCTGCTAATATTTTTAAATGACCAAATGTGGATTTGGCAAGCAAAGTGTGTCCCATTGTGGATGCATGGCAAGAAATTAAAACATTTATATTTCAATGATGAACAATGCAAACAGGAAATAATTGCACATCACATCTTCGGCTAAGTTAATTCTCCTTTTTCTCACTTTTATTGTGATTTGTAGTGATGATTTGATTAAAATTAATCTGTACTAACAATAAAAAAAACCCATCATGATATTGGGACAGGTAAAATCTGGAACAATTTGGTAATGGTATATTATTTAGATGAGCTGACTCATTTGTTTAAGTGCATCCTGCTTAATTTGGCAAATATGCATGTAACAATCTATTATCATTTTAATTGTATTGTAGATGTCTGGAGATTTTGTACAAAATTGCTATCAACAATGCTAATTAGTAAAGGGATCAGAGATCACATTCCAGCTGGTCACTGAATAATGGAAAGTAATCTAGATAAAACTGAGACAAAAATAGAGTTGTGATAACATAATAGATCTTAATGTTAGTACAAAGGAAATGTATTGTGTTAGCCCTGGATGTAGGAAGAGCATTAATTAAATACAGAAAAGGTAAGATAGCTTGAATTTAGAGTTATTTTTCATATCAATTGGATAGAGTTATTTGTCACATCACATAATCATCAACAAGTACATTAGGCAATAATACTGTATGCTCATCTACATGATGTTAAGTGAATAAACAGTGTGCCCACTATTTTATTAGTGGAATAGTTAGTTATTATTTTGATATCATCTATCTACAGTAGAAATTAAATTGAAAAAGATCTTTCAAATCTTAATGAAATGGAAAATGAAATGAAATGGAAAAATGTCTTGTGTTATGATGTAACACCGTGAAATGGTGTTCTGATGTAAAGAGTACTCATATGACAAAACAATGTTTTACTATACTGTCATTATTATTCTTATAAAGCTATACAACACTTTATTCCTTTTTATAAGTATTATTTTATATCATCAGATGTAGTGACTATTCCTCTGAAAATATTTTCATCTGTTACATGCAGAGCTAATGATACTTCCCTACTACTATTGATATTCTCTACAACCAAGGGTTGCCTCTGCTCTCTTAGCCACCTCATTGCACTAGGTGCTGATGTTCAGATGGCTATCTACTATGAAAGCATAAAACTCCTGTAGGCAGGGCTGGCTTGAGGCTCCAATATTCTAAGCATGTGCATGGGGTGGCCCTTTTCAAGGGATGGCACTTCAGCTTTTTTTTTTTTTTGGTGTGTGCTTGTGTCATAAACAGATAGCTAAGGGTTAATGTTTCTTTTACCTGTAAAGGGTTAACAAAGGGAACCAAACACCTGACCAGAGGACCAATCAGAAAACCAGATTTTTCCAAGCTCAGGGAGGGAATTTTTGGGTGTGTGTCTTCTGTCTGTG
>NC_133769.1:295652596-295679857 GCF_003597395.2 Chelonoidis abingdonii
TTTGCCTGAGTCCTCTCAGTGGTCTGGCTCGCTTGACTCGGAGGAAGAGGATCTCGTACCTTCAAGGCTTCTAATCTTGTTTCCAATGTGTAAGTACAGTCATAGCACAAAATATAGGTTTTTATAATTGTTTTTGTATTTACATGTGTGATTTTGCTGGAATGTTTTAAAATGTATTTCTTTTGGATAAGCTTTTTATTCATTTGTTTTCTTTAAGCAATTGACCCTGTAATTTGTCACCTTGATAACAGAGACATTTTATGTCTTTTCTTTCTTTTATATAAAGCTTTTTTTTTGAGACTTGTTGGATTTTTTTCTTAGCTGGGGGTGGGGGAAGAGAATTGCGTCTGCGACGCTCACCAGGGAATTTGGTGGGAGGAAGATACACGGGGGGAAGAGAAATATTCCTTGTGTGTTAGAGTTACAAAGCTTGCATTTGCAGGCACTCTGAGTGAGGGTGAGGGAAGACCTGACTCGCTGGTTCTTGCATTTCAAGAAGTTGCAAGATAGGTGTGATCGTCCCGGGCCACTCCAGGCGATTGGCGTAAGCTCGAAGGAGGGTAAACAGAGACCAAGTGGAAGGGGGTTATTCCCTTTGGTGGTGAGAACATCAGGGCACTGAAAGCGTGGAGTGTCCCACCAAGAGGGTTTTGGGAGAGGAGACCAGAGTGAGCCAAACACTGGAATTTTTGGCTGGTGGCAGTGCTATCAGATCTAAGCTGGTAATTAAGCTTAGAGGAATTTATGATAGTACCTCACATTTGAACTCTAAGGTTCAGATTGAGGAATTATACTATGACAGCTTGGGACAGCAAAAAACCTGGAGGCAGACCTGCCTGTAGGAACGGATTTTTTCCCTCTTCATCCTGCACCATGAAATCTCTACATACAATAAATAGTTCAAAATTGCTACTGTGGGAGAGTTTTGCTGAAAAGAGCCATTTTTTTTTCTGCATAATCTTTAAAACGCAGCTTATTTTTTTTAAATCTGGCATTTCCAAAAATTCTAGCTTCTCCCCAAGCCACAGCAACTTCAAAACATTCAGTTGGCATCAGAGTTTGCATGTCTCATGCTGAAGCAGCTGGTGTTCTACAAGCTGCTGTAGGTTTTAGGATCAAACAGTTCACACCACAGAGTATTTTTTCACTTAATGTTCAATAAAAGAATAGCCAAAAATAAATGGGAAACATTAAATCAAACAGACTAGCTTTTTTTAAAAAAGGAGAAAAGCACTTTAATACGTACTAACATAACCCCAGCTAGACCACTTTGTCAGAAAGATACAGGCCCAGATCTTGACCCATGCTTGAGCCCTTTTATATCTCTTCAGTGACTCACAGGGGTCACAAGCTGCTCTTAAGGAAGAATTCCTAGCTACCACAAAGCAGGCACAGCTGGCTGTATGCATTCCATCCTGTCTTTCCAGCCCTCTCTCCCAGTGTACAGATGTGTCACTCCACTCCAAGTGGTATAATATTGCATGGAGGGCTTCCTTAATTTAGAGTATAATCTTGATTCCAACAGTTCTGACTACCTGTGAAGTATAAAGGAACACACAGCCATTTTTGCCCCCTCTAGGGTCATCAGGCATCTGGTTTTTGACCAGAACATCCAGTAAAAAAGGGACCCTGGGGTTCCAGTCAGCACCGCTGACTGGGGCGTTAAAAGTCCAGTTGGCAGCGCAGCAGGCCTAAAGCATGTTCCCTGCCTCCCTTGGCTTTGCCTAGCTCTCTTGAAGCAGCTGGCATGTTCCTGCAGCCCCTAGGCACAGGGGCAATCAGGGAAGCTCTGCGTGCTGCCCCCGCCCCAGTGCCAGTTCCGCAGCTTCCATTGGTTGGGAGCCACAGCCAATGGGAGCTGCAGGGGTGGTGTCTGTGGGGGTAGGCAGCGTGCGCACAGAACTGCCTGGCCACCATTACGCCTAGGGACTGGACATGGCAGCTGCTTCCGGGAGCAGCATGGAGCCACTGAATGGGAGCCACCTGAGGTAAGCGCTGCCTGGCTGGAGCCCGAACCCTGAACCCCCTGCCCCGGGTTGGAACTCCTTTCCACACCCTAACTCCCTCCCAGAACCTGCACCCCCTCCCATACCCCAAACCACTACCCCAACCCTGAGCCCCCTCAAACACCCAAACTCCTCCCAGAGCCAGCACCCCCTCCCACATTCCAACCCTGTACCCCAGCCCTGAGCTTCCTCCCATAGTCCAAACCCCTTGGCCCCAGCCTTGAGTCCCCTCCTGTACCCCAAATCCCTCATCCCCAACCCCAAGCCTGCACCCCAAGCTGGAGCCCGGACCCCCCTTCCACATCCCAAGCCCTACCCCATCCCAGAGACCCGTCCTGCACTCTGAACCCCTCATTTCTGATCCCACCCTGGAGTCTGCACCTCCAGTTGGAGCCTGAGCCCCCTCTCTCACCACAACTCCAACCCCCTACCACAGCCCAGTGAAAGTGAGTAAGGGTGGGGGAGAGCGAGCAATGGAGGGAGGAGGTCTGCAGTGAGTGGGGGCAGGGCCTCAGAGAAGAGGCAAAGGCAGGATCTCAGAGAAGGGGCTGAGCAGGGCTTTAGGGAAAGGCGGGGCTGGTGCAGGGCAAGTGTGTTCGGTTTTGTGCAATTAGAAAGTTGGCAGTCCTAGCCCCCTCCACTCTTTTGGCTTTCCCACTTATGAAGATTATGGCCTCAATGTACAAGATTACCTCTGTGTCTCAGTGTAGACAGTGGGAATTGAAGTTACTTAGTGCCTAGCAGGATGTACCCTGCACCTTTCAGGATCAGGCCAATACACTCAATGTTTTAATTACCATTTAATTTGGGCCAGAGTAGGTACTCTGGATTTATATCAGTGTAATTGACCGCACGATCTGGGCTTAGTTTCTTTAGATATAGTAGAGTGGAGATGAAAAAAGAAATATCAAGTTTCAGGAAGAATAATTAAACATGGTATCACAGATGGCTGAGGGAGTAGAAAATGAGATTGTTTTATTGGAGCAGTGAAGGCTGCAATTAAAAATTCTCACTACCCTGGAAGCAAAATAGATAGACACATCTGAGATTCCAGCTGTTTCCGTGGAACTACATTAAAAGTAAATCAAAAGAAAAGACCCTGAACATTTACCCCTTTTAATTTTTGACTCTTCTGTTCTGTCATTTTAACAGTTTGCATGCCATTCTTGGAGGCTCAGTGAATTATTTCAAGTACCCCTGAACAGGACTATCATGCCAGATTAGTGGTTTAATATTTTTCAAGTGTTTTGTATTTTTGTTGATTTTTATGTCTTCTGCTGACATAGGCTTTTATTTGGAATTATTCCCAGAATAATGATTTGGACAATTTCTAACCATTTAAAAGATTGTTTTGTATGGCTACATTCAAAAGCCTACTTCAAACCTTCAAGTCATTCAAATGTAAACAGACTTCTAAAACATAACTATGCTGAAACTCACAAGAACTGCATAGATTGTGAAATTTTTAAACAAGGGATTATAATTTATTTATTATTTTTTCATACACTGCCTAGTACAGTGGGGTCCTGGACTGGAGCCCTTAGGCTCTACCACAATAAAGAATATAATAAACTACATAATACAGACATTTTTTTTCCTTCTTAATTTTCCTTTTATTACATTTTTTCTCTTATTAAATCATCATCCAGTTTTCAGTAAGTCTTATACTTCACAGAATTCTATAGATCATGTACAATGAACACTTCCTGATAAACTGCTGGAACTGTGAGTAAAATTTTGCTCACTTTCAGGTGGCAAAACTCACAGTGATTTCAACAGGGTCCAGATTTCCCCTTTACTTGTAAGAAATAGAAGGATTTTCCATAAGAGACTCCTATGGTGGCTGGTGGGAAGGGAGTAAGATGGGGGATTCTATTATTATTTGGATTGAAAAAATGGAATAGAACTGGAAAGCATTCATTTCAATGTTTAAGTAACTTGCCTACAGTAACACAGTGAGTCAGTGGCTCAGCAGAAATTAGAATTTGCAATCCTCTACAGTACTGTAATTAACACGAGTAAAGGAGTGTTCAATCTTAAATCAACTGCAGGATTGGAGCCCTGGGTCCTTTTCTGTAAATAATGGAAGAAATGATTAGACTCCATCCCATTTAGAATTGTTCAAATTTTTCAACCAAAAGTTGTGCTGCCAGAAAATGTAATTTCATAAAAAATGGCATTTCCTTCCAAAAAAAGAATTTTCCTTTATTTTATGGGATATTTTAAAATGAAATGAAACTTTTTTTTATTTTGAACTGCGATTTTTGTTCCATTTAGGTTTACAAAATCTGTGGGCTTTTTTAAATTGATATTCAACCTTTGAATTTTTGGTTTTCATCCTTTCTCCTTCCCCCCACCCCCAGAATGTAACAAAAGCAAAAATATCTAGGAATTTTTTTCTCCACTTTTTTATTGTCTCCCTCTCTCTTTTTAATTTTCCTCCTCCACTCTAACTTTCAAAATTTCTCCAACTCCAGTTTTGGAAGAGTTACAAAATAGTAAAAAAAAAAAAAAAAAAAAAAGACACTAACTTTCCCAAAAGTATTGAAAAGTTCCAAAGAAGAATAAGGAAAGGGTGGGGGAAAGAAAAAGATTATATTTAGTGGCAAAAAAAAGTGACAAAGAAAAGAAGTGATGGGGGAAAACATTCACATTTACAATTTTTTTGTAAAAAGCAAAATCAGAACAATAGTTTAGATTTAAACTGAAACAAAACAAATATTTAACTTCATTTCAAAATTTCTCACAAAATTTAAAATTTTCAAATGAAAAATGTTCATTTCATTTTTTTGCAGAAAATCCAGGTTTTTCTATCAGCTCATTATTACCTGAATCTAATTAGAAATTAAATAGATTAGTTAAATAGATTTAACACAGCTACCACATTTCC
The DNA here is from genome assembly GCF_003597395.2 of Chelonoidis abingdonii. Taxonomy (NCBI): domain Eukaryota; kingdom Metazoa; phylum Chordata; order Testudines; family Testudinidae; genus Chelonoidis; species Chelonoidis abingdonii. The sequence goes on from NC_133769.1 coordinate 295,657,493, forward strand.
TAGAAAGTATAGTTCTGTTCTTGGTATAAATAGAGCTATAAATATACTTACTTATGCATGTGTGTCCATGTCCAGATTAGCTTTTTATCCCCTAATGCAGTAGATCTGTCAACATCCCCATGCATCTTGAGGCGCATCCACCAGGATCCCTTCCTTTCACATCCCCTCTTGCTCTATTGCAGGGGTCGGCTCCCACTGGCTGCAGTTCATCGTCCCAGGCCAATGGGGGTGGCAGGAAGCCACGGCCAGCACATCCCTCACCTGTGCCACTTCCCACTGCCCCCATTGGCCTGAGATGGTGAACCATGGCCAGTGGGAGCCGTGATCGGCTGATTCTGTCAACGTGGCAGATAAACAAACTAGCCCAGCCCGCCAGGGTGCTTACCCTTGTGAGCCGCGTGCCAGAGGTTGCCAACCCCTGCTCTATTGTCTGGGAATTCTACTGCTTACTGTCTCCAAATCTCCACTTCCAAAGAAGTACTCTAAATCTGTACTAATTCCAATATACTAATCAAATAAAACCTGTACTCTCTTAAATTTTCCAGATATCAACCTGGCTATTCTCTGAATAACATTCAGTACTTCACCATTAGGAAGTAAGATAGTTTTTACATTACTTTATATTCTATTTAGTGCTATAATCAAGGGTACTTAGACTATGTAAATAAATAAAGTTATTTTTGCTACCCTTTTGAAATTCCACTCTATTTTCATTCTTCAGCTCAGCTATTACAAGTATTCTAGAACGAAATGAAGCTACTCTGGAAAATATGTATTTAAAAATATTTTAAGGGACACCTTTAGGGAAAAGCATAGTCCATAAAACTGATCAGTTTGGTTTTAATAATAAAATATACATATTTGTCCTTAATCTGAAAACTGCTAAAATCTAAGCTACAATAATAATAATAATTTGGTTAGCCTAATATATATATTTTTCCACATTATTGTAGGTCTGTGTGTGGAACAGCACCTGTGATCAGAAGCAATTTATTAATATATTTACAAATTAAAAAGGCCATAAAGCAGTTTTTAAACTAAGCTGGGGGAAAGCCAACAGGTGCAGAGGAGCATGTGGAGAGGTTAATAAGACTGGGACGTTTCAGCTTGGAAAAGAGATGAGTAAGTGGGGATATGATAGAGGTCTATAAAATCATGACAGGTGTGGACAAAGTAAATAAGGAAGTGTTATTTACTGCTTCTCATAACAAAAGAAATAGGGATCACCAAATGAAATTAATAGGCAGCAGGATTAAAACAACCAAAAGGAAGTATTTTGCCAGACAATGCACAGAGGATGTTGTGCAGACCACAGCCTTATCAGAGGATGTTGTGCAGACCACAGCTATAACAGGGTTTGAAAAAGAACTAGATAAGTTCATAGAGAATAGGTCTATCAATGGCTATTAGCCAGGAAGGCTAGAGATGCAAAACCATGCTTGGACATATCCCTAGCCTCTGTTTGCAGAAACTGGAAATGGTCAACAAGGGAAAGATCACTTGGTGATTTCCTGTTCTGTTCATTCCCTCTGAAGTACCTGGCTTTGGCCACTGTGGGAAGACAGGATACTGGTCTAGATGAACCATTGGTCTGACCCAGTATGGTCGTTCTTATGTTTTATGCATTTTTATTCCGAGGGCTCTGAGGCATATATGCACTTATGTACCTGTTTCAGAGCTCTTCCTGAATAAAATTGCTCTACTATATCAGACCTTTCCCTTTAATGTATATGAGCATGAACATAATGGAAACCATTCATATACCTCAAAGGAAAGTATCTACTAAATGAAGATCATAAAAGAGTAGAAGGAAAGATAGGGCATCAGTGCATAAAACTCTTTGATCTATGCAATAAGGGTACATATTTTTCTGTTCTTTTCTATTTTATTTTGTGATTGCTTATGTGTGAGTAATTATATTTGTTCTGACACCTGATAACTAACTGTGTGTCTAGTGAACACTTTATTATCATAATGAACTCACACAATTCATTAAAAATTAATAAAAGTGAATTACAGGCCCGGTACTAAATGAATATGGGTGAACCTTAATGTTTTTGAGCATCTGTGCTCTTCAGCTAAGCACTGAAAATTCAGGTGTTTATCTGACTCATTTGAGATACACGACCTCCCTCCTCATGACCTTCCTGATGCTTATTTGGCTTCACCTGTACCCCTGAACTCACAGCTCGTCATAGTAGTATGGCCTTCTTCAGACTGATTCACTCCTAAAAAGAAGAGCTGTTTGGTTCATGTCAGGTAACATGAGAGATAATTTGAGACATTTTTTATGAACAATATTCTTTTAACATTTATCATTAAGCATATGTAAATAAATGGCCAATTAGTATGAATATTTCTTACATAGAAATGAAAAGGTAACACTCCTTCCTTTTGTAAAGGATGTATGACATGCCTGAGGGAGTTGCACTCCAATTTAAGTGTGATGACGTGAGTATAAAAAAAATGTGTGATCTGAAGTCCAGTGAAGACAATAGGAGACATTCCAATGATTCAAAGGGCACTGGATCAGTTCTGGGATTAGTCATCTTTACTGAATAGATGTAGGTTTTCAACATCCCATGCACCTGCTATTTTACTCATTTATGCAGTATGAGGAAAAAGTGTGAAGTATGGTTTGAAAATGGGTAGAGTCTGAGAATGCCTGAGCTTAAATGTAATCCATGACATGTGCATGACCTGCTGAGTTACACCCTGCCTTCTTTGGCCTTAATGCTGTTAAAAGATAGCAATAACTTGGTCGATGTTGTGCGAAGGCTTGGGAGCAATCCCATCAGAGAGCAGAGACAATATGATGTCATGCAGTTGACCAATCACACAGTGCACACCTGCAAATTATGAAGAGTAAATAAACAAAGCTTATAGCTACAGCAAATAGTTTGTGAGCATTCCATAAACTGAAATATATTGAGATAAACCATTCATAGGATATTTTCAAATAATTATAGAATCATATGTAGGGCTGTAAGGGACCTTGAGAAGCCATTAAGTCCAGCCCCCTGCACTGACACAGGACCACGTAAATCTTTCTAGACATCCCTGACAGGTGTTTGTCGAACCTGTTCTTAAAAGTATTCAGGGATGGGGATTCCACAACCTCCCTTGGAAGCCTCTTTCTGGACCTCAGATAATACCTCCTTCATTTTTGTATGGTCTGTCCTTCCTGAACAAGTTATACCCCTCTATACCAATGTTCCAGTCATGAGACTTATCCAACCAAATCTCTCTGATGCCAAATAAGTCATAACTTATCTTATGTACTAATAATTCTAATTCTTCCTGTTTAATCCCCATTTTTGTAGAGCCAAGATGTTGAACAGATCCCCCACTGATTTCCCTCTTGTTGATCCTAAGATCCTATGTATTTTTCCAAAGCCCCAACCTGCCCATGCCCAACATCTAATCCTTTGTTAAGGTTGCCTTTTTTATGCTCACCTATAGGCTTTATCACATGGCCCTCTGAACTAGTTCTCCTCACTAGCTTGGTGAGTCAATGCTTGACGATGCTTTTCCCTTTCTTGATCAGGTGGACTCCATCCCTTCACAGCAGACCTTCTTTCTGAAACACCATCTCATGGACAAAGAAGCTGAAATCCTCCTGTCAACACCATATGCACAGCTATGCATTCATCTTCAGGATGCATATTTTCCTGTCTGGGCCTTTATCCTCAACTGGGAGGATGCATGAGTACACAATCTGCACCCCTGATTTCTTTCCCTAGCTCAAGGATCTGTGTAGTCCCTGATGATCTACTTAGGATCATACCTAGCATTATTATTTGTGCCCATAAGGATGAGTAATATAGAGTAGTGGTCAGAGACATGGATGAGCTTTGGAATCCTTTCTATAACATTTCAGACATGGGCTCCAGGCAGGCAGTACACCTCCTGAAACATCATGTCAGGTTGGCAGATAGTGTTGAAATTACCTACGACACCTTTTCTCATTTGGCTTCCCAAGAGCTCAGGTTGACTCAGCTACAGATGGATGCCTCCATCCCCTTCAGACGTGAGTTTCTAAGACTCCTCTCTTGAGTGTAGTGGCAATGAACCTCCCAGCTTTGGGGGCAGGTGGCTCCTTTTCCTCAGCCATTTGGGTATGCTCTGTAGTAGGAAGAAAGCCTGAGACAAAAGCCATGATATCAGAGGCCTGGTATGAGGCAGGACCTGCTCACAGAATCTGGCAAAAACAAGGCTGATATTGCTGAAATACACATTTCTAAGAAGTGCTAAGCACAGGGTACTCATGAAAACACATCCTAGTATCAAGTGCTACCAGCACATCTGATATCAAGGATGGTAAAAAAACAAACAAACAAAAAAATTACCCAAGGATAACAGGAACACAGTGACTCCTCCTAAAAAGATACGGTCAGGATGACAGTATGTAATAGAGATGTTTTGATAGAACCAACATGTAAAAGGTGATGGGTAATAACTAGCCACGTCATGAGGCAGTAACTAACTACCGGGTATGTCAGAGGGGCAGTACAAACTTGTTTGTATTGGGATATAAAGATGTATCTCAGAGGGAGTGTCTTTGTCCAGCCAAGAGGAGCTCAGCCATTCACTGAGCTGTGTCCATTTCCACAGGCATACATGTCTTAGTATCCTTGTAGATTCTGTCAGGAGCTATTACCATGCTTTGTCAACAATGAACCTGGCCTTGAGCCTTCATACCTTAGTGGATCTTGTGATCATTGGGCGGTACATTCGAGGTCTCCTGTGCTGGTTGTCTGTGCAGAGGTGGGGCAGCACACAAAAAGAACACACATATGCAGCTGAACATCTAACCACATGCTCCTCACAGCCTATTGCAGCACAGCATACTGATTCTTCACCTCGAGCAACACGGGAACTGTCCATAAGGCAGCCGGTTCTCCTTTCTGGATTAGATGCAGAGCTTCAGCAACTTGTCTTTTTTACGGTAACAGGGGTAGACAGATGCTGCTTCTTGATAGGTTATGGTTGCTTGAGGTGTATGAGCCAGTGGTACAGGAAGAGCAGGAAGGAAACAATGATGGAGGCATAAACCAGGACCAAAATATTTGATTTCCAAAAGTTTCTGTAACTCTGTCTCAGGTGATTTCAGGGGACAAGAATCCCAGTCATTGTTTCACATGGATTAATTTAAGGTCTATGATCAATGAGGCTTCTGTTAGTTTATATTTAATTCTGAATAGGGCTCTTGACTGTATATTTCATCAAAATATATCTGGACGATACTCCAGCCCCTGTATTAGCAGCAGCTGATGCCTTCCAACTATTCAGTCAGCGGTGGTGTTCCATTGAAGTTCAGAGATGATTGTCTTCCATAAAATGATAGCTAGTTATCACTGGTGGATCTGCAGGTGGCTAATGAGACTGATCCAGGTTCCATAGATTTTGTCACAGTTGTGGCAGACATTTCCCAATGGAAGGGGTGAATCTGGATTTTTAAATTGATCTGCAGCATTTTTTTCTCCTTTTCTGCTTCTCCATTTCCTGTTGTCTCTGTTGGGCCTTGAAATACTGGGGTCCTTGCCACAAGGCAGTTTTCCATTTTGGTCAGTTGAGGGCTTGGGTTTCCCATGAGGTTATGTCAATATTGCACTTCCTCAGGTTGGCTTTAAAGGTGTCTTTGAAGTGCTTTTTTGACTGTCCCTTGTCCTTTGGCCACGGTTTAGTTGTGAGATTATATATAACTGCTCTGTAAAACATGAAACAGAAGAGAAGGATCATCAGGGAATTAGTGTGGACATTTTGCTTGCATCTAATCTACACTGCAGACAGTCTTGCACTGCAAACACAGATCAAATACAGTGTGTGTATCTTGTATAGGAGAGAAAGTGAGAATAGGAATATCCTAATGTAGCATACAATCCCACTATGTGTTGATTTATAGATTTTAAACCAGAAGGGACTATTATGATAATTTAGTCTGACCTTCTGCATAAAACAGGCCATGTAATTTCATAACCCCTAGTAATTCCTGAGAGAGCTTTCCATTGTGGTAACACTGAAATCATTGATGCTAACGATGCTTGATGCCTTAAAAATTCAGGTAGGTGGCAAGTTTCTGCATTATCTCATGACTGCTCACCACCGTGATGACCGTAGGATCTATCCCAGTTGGTTATTGGCTCAACTCTTATGGCTAGTGTGATAAATGAAGGAGGGGAGCTCCCTTTTATGGACACCCAGACAGCCAGTTAGCTATAAAGTGGTGGCTGTTTTCTGCTTGCTTTACCTGTAAAGGGTTAACAGAGTTCCCCAAGTAAAGGAAAGGGAGTGGAAACCTGACCAAAAGAGCCAATGGGAAGTCTAGAACTTGAAAATGGGGGGAAAAAAAACCTTCCCCTTTCTCTCTGTTGATTTTTCTCTGGGAAAGAGGGGAACAGGGACCAGTTATGCTATGAGAAGCTTTAAGCCAAGTATGATCATAAATCATCAGATCAGACATCGAATTACTTATTTGGAATCCCCAAATGTGTAAATAGATCAGGAATGTTGGAAAGATGTGATTAGGTTTATTTCTGTTTATTTCTTATGGCTAAAGGACTCTTCTGTGTTAACCCAAGATGCTTTTTTTTTTTGCTTGTTACTTTTAAACTGAACCCACAAGAAAGCTATTTGGGGTGCTTAATGTTTAGAATTGCTCTTTTAAAATCTAGCAAAAGCCTAAGTTGCAGATCTATTTTCTATCTTTTTTGTTTTTAATAAAATTCACTTCTTTTTTAAGAACAGGATTGGATTTTTGGTGTCCTAAGAGGTTTGTGCATATGTTGTTTAATTAGCTGGTGCCAACAACTAATTTCCTTTGTTTTCTTTCTCAGCTCTTCACCGGAGGGGCATATGTGAAAGGGTTTGAGGGTACCTCACAGGAAGGAATTCCGAAGTGTGTCTTCCTGGGTTTCAAAATGGGGTTTGCATTTGGGTGGTGGCAGCGTTTACCAAGACAAGGTCAGAGACAAGCTGTAACTTTGGGAGTTTAATACAAGCCTGGAGTAGCAAGTATTAATTTTTTTAATACTTGTGGGCCTCCAATTTCTGCCATCTAAGTGTCAGAGTGGGGAATCAGCCTTCACAGCTAGTAGCACTCTTGATTTAATGTTTGATGGTAACTAAATTGTAACCATCTCCACTCCTATGTAATTCAGCATTATCTTCTTCAGTGTGAGAATGGGGCAAGATAACAATCTTCTCTTAGACACTGATGGAAGAAGAAAATTTCCACAGGATTGTAAAGAAAAATAAAAGGTCAAACCACTGCATCAATAGTTTGGAAGGAATTTATAGCAACCTTTAGTTTTCCAGTATACGTATGGCCCCCTTCTTTCCTGGCTTGGTCTACATGTGCCAGCTAGGTTTACAGATGATCAGTGACAGATGAATAAAAGGGAAGATGACTAAAGGATAGAGGTGGGAGTCTCTGGCTGAGGCTGCTCAGTTGTCCCATAATTAAAGAAAAAAACACAATAGGGAAAGCAAATACAAGTTTGTCTCCCTCCACCAAAATATCCAAATTTTTTTTTCATCAGTAGGTGGAAGAGAGCTTGATTAATCCTGGCTTCATTTGCCTGACACGGATTCAAATTCCTTTTATTGTAACAAAATAGCTAGCTATTTTGAAAAAAAACAACACTTTGATTTGGACAAAACTCTCTGCATACATGTTTCAATCCAAAAATTGAAAGTAATGGGTGATGATCAATCAGGAAAGTAAAATTTATAATTTAGAAAGGTTTGGAACTTTCGAATTCCAAAGATAATGTGGTGAGCCTCTCAGTCATTTGCATAGTTCTGTTTAGGAATAGAGAGTGTTCGTGATGGTTTCTCCATACCATTAAGAAAACATAGGAAAGAATTGTACCTACTCCACATGGTGAAGCATCACAAGCCAGTTGCAATGGTAGCAAAGAATCAAAATGCATAAGAACTTCAGCTAATGCCAACAGTTTTATTTACTTCCTTAAATGCACCCTCATGTTCTTTAGTCCATTTCCATTTTTATTTTGCTTGAAAGAGTTCATGTAAAAAGGTGCCAATACTGTCACCAGATTAGGCAGAAATTTACCATAGTAATTAAGCAGTGTAATCAATGTAATGGTGATATTTCTGGTGGTAGGGTTTGAAGAACCACCTTCTCTTTCTCTGGTGATTTCCTTAAGCTTGTGGCATCAATTACATGTCCAAGGTATTTAAGTGACAATTTGAAATATTAACATTTGTCTCAAGGTACTCTCAGACCATGGTCTTCCAAAAGTTGCAAGGCAGCAAATTTCTAAGATAATCCTTTGATCCTTTCCTGTAACAAGTATGTTATCCAAATAGAATAGAACTCTGTGCAGTCCCTTCAGAATCTCATTGGGTCTTTCTGGAACAGAGCAGGTGCCAATGTGATTAAAAATGTAATCTGTTGAAATAAAATAAGCCTTTTTGGGTGTTGATTGTGAGATATTTGCAACATGCTCCATTTGTAGATATGCACTGAACAAATCCAATGTACTAAAACACTGTCTAACACTAAGAGTAGCAAGAAAATCTTCAGTACATAGTAGTGGATACTGGTCTGCACATATAACTGAATTCAGTGTAGGGTGACCAGACAGCAAGTGTGAAAAATCTGGACAGGGGATGATAGGAGCCTATATAAGAAAAAAAACCCAAAAATCAGGACTGTCCCTATAAAATCGGGACATCTAGTCACCCTAATTCAGTGTTACTCTGAAATTTCCACAGATTCAGACTCAGTCGTCCTTCTATGATGAGTGTAGCTCACTTGCTTCATGAAACTGGTGACAAGACTCCAATGTTCACTAAATGGTTCAAATCAGCTTCCAGTAGAGGCTTCAGAATATAAGGCACAACTCTGGGCTTGCAATATTTTGGCTGACTGTCAGACTGTCATGATCACCTTCATCTGAGTCTAATTCACCTTGAGCTTCTCAAGCCAAGATCTGCCAGATAATAGAGGATTTTTTTCTTCAATCACATACAAGAGCAAAATCACTTATTGTCCATCTAGCTGCACTTTCATCTGGAGTATTCCTTTCGGCCTAACTTTTCTCTGGTATAAGTCTTCAATATGATGGATAATTCTTCCAGGGGTACTTGTGGCAATGTCTGGTAGATGCAGAAATCATTGAAACAGCTGGCCTTGTTTCAAGGTCCATTCTTGTAGGAATTCTTTTGATCAATGGTGCAATCCAGATTCCATCTCTGACTCCAGCTTCTGCTAACATGTATAGTGCAAGGTGTTGGTCAGTGTCACTAGAGGGTGTTTTTCTTCTACATCATAAATTCCTAACTTTAATCCCTTCTTAAATTCAGTCTTCATACACGTATTCTTGGATGTATAGTTACTCTGTGCTTCTGATCATTGAACTGTGCAGTCATGACAATGTGTGCTTTCTTCTGGCACTTTTTAAAAATAACCTGATGTACTCAGCAATCCTTCTCAGAGTGTGCAGTTTGTGCAAAATGGCCACAAAGAAATTCCTTAAATTCCTGTGGTTCTCTGTCTTGCTGATGAAGGAGGTGAACTTGTCGCTTCACATTAAATTCCAGTCTTTCTCTGCTGTCTCCATTGCAACTGCTACTTCAGTAGCCTCTTAAATGTAAGCACCAATACTGTTAGTAACTTCTTCCAGACCTCATCACAGTATAATCCAGATACTAACTGGTTATGCAGGGCATCAATTAATATTTGTCCAAACTGACAATGTTCTGACAACTTCTTTAAAGCAGCAAAACACTGTGCTACTGATCCTCCAGTTTCCTGATATCACTGATGGAACAAATATCATCTGCAGTAATTGTGGCATATGTAGCAGTTCCAGGCACAGTTGGAGAAAGTAGGTCACTCACCAGTCTGCATGCCTTTGAATCTGTCACCGTGAGCAAAGTTGAAACTCACTGTCCACCGGGAACGGTGTTGCAGGGTACAAATTACTCAGAACATTTGAGGTACACCATCCATGAGCCACAGTTTTCATCAAACTCACCAACATTGTTCAAAAAACGTGTCATTTCTTTGTTTTGTTGGACTTCATGTCTCCACAACACCTTTTCCAGAGGGAAATTATTATTATTAGTAGTAGTATTAGTGCACAGTAAAAACAACAACATCTGCTTCTGATTGCCGGCTGTCGGCTTTGTGCTTACGTACTCCTTGGGTTGTACTTGGTCTCTCTCTTCTGGCTACAGACCCTGAGTGCACATTAAGCTGTTTGCCTGTCTGCTTGCACAAGGTCAGTCAAGATGACCACTTTCTTCCTCTTCACTGCTCTGTTTGAACAGCTGGGACAGTAATTGCAGAACATTTATTCTTAGTTCTAACATTACTTGCTTACTTCCCTTTTTTTATCTGTCTAGTTCCCATTGTTCCAGGCGCAAAAGCAGCAGTCAGTCACCCTGTGCCTCTAGGTCAGGGATCGGCAACCTTTGGCATGCGGCTCACCAGGGTAAGCACCCTGGCAGGCTGGGCCGGTTTGTTTACCTGCCGCATCCGCAGGTTTGGCCAATCTTGGCTTCCACTGGCTGCGGTTCACCATCCCAGGTCAACGGGGGCTGCGAGCAGTGGCACGGGCTGAGGGATGTGCTGGGATAAGAACAGTTTTCAGGTATATAAAAGGTTGTCATAAAGAGGAGAATGATAAATTTTTGTCCTCAGAAGATAAGGAGAAGAGATAATGAGTTTAAACTGTAGCAAGGGAAGTGGCACGGGCCGAGGGATGTGCTGGCTGCGGTTTCCCGCAGCCCCCATTGGCCTAGGATGGCAAACCACAGCCAGTGGGACCCGTGATCGGCTGAACCTGCCGACATGGCAGGTAAACAAACCAGTTCGGTCTGCCAGGGTGCTTACCCTGGCAAGCTGTGTGCCAGAGGTTGCCAATCCCTGCTCTAGGTGACCTTAAACCCCTTTTAATAGCATTATTTGCTTTCTTTTTCTTCTTTTTCGTCAGGCAGAAGCAGAACTGGACACACAAGGGATATAAATTCCTCATAACTATATGTTATATTTCTGGAACCAGCAGAGAAGGATATAAACAAATGCAGAGGGAGCTGATAGAACCAAAGATGTCTGCTGTTGTGGCTTTACTGTTTCAGCTGCATAACTGAAAGGAATAGGAAAATGAGGCTTTGCACTGTGGGGGTGGGGGTGAAGTACTGAACCCCTTCAACATTTAAACGGACAGGACATCACATATTGCAGTGGTACATAGAATTATCAGAAGAGCCTCAGTGGCAATAATATTTTTTGAATATTTCTTGGCAAAGCCCGTAAACAGGAATTGTATATGTTGCCAAATTAAAGTGTTGCAGACTAGGATAATTTATTAATCTCATATCTGCTCTGGACTCATTTAGTCTATGAAAAGAAATAATCTACATATGGGATTTTAAAAGTATCTAAATAACTTTGGAGATAAAGTCAATGAGACTTGAGCCTAAGTAATTTAGGTGCTTTTGAAAAGCCCACCCTACTCCTTCAGTAACTTATTAGCAATGTAACAAATACTGAAGCAGTATCAAGTGGATTGAGTGATAATCTCTGAATATTCTAGGTCTGGAGGTACCTAAAAACTTTTATAATAGTTTCTATTATTTGAATTATATAAGAGTGGAATAAGACTATTTATTTTTAGCTTATTTAGCAAAATGGTTTCTCTGTCAGCCATGAAATATGATTAGGAGGTTTCTTGATAAATGAAAAGACCCAGTTACTTAAAGCATACATATGCTTATAGTGAAGGAAATTGTAAATGCATGAGCACCCAGGGTTACTAACTCATTTGGTAGTATTTATGGGAATATTGTGTTGTCCAGGCTCAATGATAAGTGGATGCTGAAAAGCTGCCACTCTGTCCAGTCTGACTGTATTAATCTTGGATTAAGAACTATATTAATACTTTTATACTCATCTCAGCAAAAAATGAGAAGAATGTCCTCTGCAGTATGAATACTTGAACAGATAGGTAGGAATTTGAAAGCATATTGACATAAAAGTGAAAGAGAAAGTGAAAAATGGATCCTCACAGAGCAGGGTACGATCAGAAAAGAGTAGCTGAATGAGTTTTTCAGTTTAATTATGGAAACAACAATAGACCTGTAAAATACTTAAAAAAAAACCACAGTTGATATGGATTAAGAAATTGGTACATTATGTCAGGGCCGGCTCTAGCCATTTCACCGCCCCAAGCATGGCGGCACGCGGCGGGGCGCGCTCTGCCACTCACAGATCCACGGCTCCGGTGGCCCTCCCGCAGGCGTGGCTGCAGAGGGTTCGCTGGTCCCATGGCTTTGGTGGAGCATCCGCAGGCATGCCTGCGGGAGGTCCACCGGAGCCCCCTGCTGCCCTCCTGGCAACTGGCAGAGCGGCCCCCGCGGCATGCCACCCCAAGCACGCGCTTGGCGCACTGGGGCCTGGAGCCGGCCATGATTATGTCATAGAATCATAGAAGATAAGGGTTGGAAGAGACCTCAGGAGGTCATCTAATCCAACTACCCACTCAAAGCAGGACCAACCCCAACTAAATCGTCCAAACCAGGGCGTCGTCAAGCCAGGCCTTAAAAACCTCTAAGGATGAAGCACTCCATTATTTCCCTAAGTAACCCATTGCAGTGCTTCACTAACCTCCTAGCAAAATAGTTTTTTCCTAATATCCAACCTCGACCTCCCCCACTGCAACTTGAGACCATTACTCCTTGTTCTGTCATCTGCCATCACTGACAACAGAGTAGGCCTATCGTCTATGGAACCTCACTTCAAGTAGTTGAAGGCTGCTAGCAAATCCCTCCTCACTCTTCTCTTCTGCAGACTAAGTAAACCCAGGTCTCTCAGCCTCTCCTCGTCAGTCATGTACCTAATCATTTTTGTTGCCCTTATGGCTCACTCATATCACAAGTTTGTTTTCTCCTGTCAGTGTGAGAAATTATTTATTCTTTCTTATGTCCAGTTATAAACAGAGAAACTTTAGTAAAAAAAGTAAGTCTAATGATTGAGCAACACCCAGAAAAAAAGGAAACTACTTATGAAAATCAAGCTGGAATGGTGGGAAACGATCCCATAGTTGGGACCCTCTTTCCAGATAGTGCCATGATATCCTCTCACACTGAAGATACCTTTCCAGGAGAGTAACTCCTTGTTATTAGGAAGAGTCAAGTACAAGTAATGGGAGATTGATTATTAGAAATATAGATCATTGGGTTTGTGTTGACTGGGAGAACCACATCATGAATTGCCTGCCAAGTGCAAAGTTTGCACACCTGTCGAGACATCTACACAGAGTTGTGTGCAGTGCTGGGGAGGAGCTAGTGGTCATGGTACACATAGGTATCAATTACATAGGGAAAGGTAGAAGAGAGATCCTGGAGGCCAAAGCCAGTTAGGCTTCCAGATAAGAGATTAAAGTCCAGGACCTCCAAAGTAGCATTCTCTGAAATGCTTCCAGTTCCATGTGCAGAGTCAATTAGATAGGGAGAATTGCAGGATCTCAATGACTGGATGAAGTGGTGTTTGTGGGAGGCATTTAGATTTATTATGAATTGGGAAGCTTTTGGGAAAGGAGAAGCCTATACAGCAGGGGTCGGCAACCTCTGGCATGAGACTCTCCACATGTTTGTTTGACTCTCCCAAATAATTATAATAGGTGAGGCATGATTTCCATTTACTGTGTTGTCTCTTCTCCAACAAATCTTTTTCATCTATGTGTCTGATAATTCTGTTCTTACTATAGTTTCAACCAATTTGCCTAGAACTTAAGTTAGGCTTACTAAACTGTAATTTTCAGAATCACTTCTGAAGCCTTTTTAAAAAAATTTCATCGTATTATCTATCTGCCAGTTATCTGGTACAGTTATCTGCCAGTTATCTGCCAGTTATCTGGTACAGAGGCTGATATAAGCAATAGGTTACATACCACAGATAGTAGTTCTGCAATTTAATAGCTGAGTTACATCAGAACTCTCAGGTGAATACTATCTGGTCTTGGTGACTTATTACTGCTTAATTTACCGATTTGTTCCAAAACTTCCTCTATTGACACCTAAATTTGGATTAATTCCTCATATTTGTCACCTAAAAAGAATGGCTCAGGTGTTGGAATCTGACTCACATCATCTTCAATGAGGATCAATGCTGTAGGAGAAAGTGAGGGCCTGGTGAAATCTAAGGCCTGAACCAGAGGCTATGAACCAAAGTTAGGCCATGTATTAAAGTAGATGTTTACAAGTTCACTATATGACCTTAGCAAAAGTATTGCTAATGTGACTAAAACACAGGGACTCCTAAGAAGCAATAGATATTGGGTGTGTGAGAACACACTCCAAAATATTAGCCCAGGGACAAGATAAGAAGGGTCTTCTAGAAGTAATGAATAGGGATGTTGTCCCCGAGACACCTGGAGTTTGATACATGGGGAGGTAACAAGGAGATGTCATGAAATACATAAGATGGTATGAGAGTTGTTTGTCTTAGTATATAAATACTGGGGTGCCTCATTTTAATCCTTTATGTGGCCTTGGAGACAGCAGAAATTCCTGCTGCTGACTGAGCCATTCTTTGCCTCTGGAAACTCCTGTGCTAGTATACCTGTGACCATGGAGCCAGGCAGCTAGTACTGTGTCTTGAAGGTAATAAAACTGGCCAAGTGCCTTTGTCACTGAACTGTGCCAATGGTCCTTCTTTCTGGTTGCTATTGAGGTCTGCTGAACCAACTATCTGCACAGGGCTGGGACTGCATACAGAGAGATCACATGCACACCTAACTGACAACAAATGCAAATAATTCTTTTAGCTTCTCTGCAAGGGCCTTGTTTTCCTTGAGTTATCCTTTAGTACCTCAGTCCTCCAATGGGCCCACTGATTGTTTGGTTGGCTTTCTGCTTCTGATGTACTTAAGAAAAATTGCTGTTAGTTTTTGTCTTTTGCTAGTTGCTCTTCAAATTCTTTTTTCTCATGTCTAATACTTTTACACTTGCATAAACTTAAGTCTCCTTTCTATTTTTCCTCAATAGGATTTGAATTCCAATTTTTAAAAGATGTCTTTTTGTCTCTAATGACCTCTTTTACTCTGTTTTCACCTGGGAGCATTATTTTTTTTTATTCTCACTGTTGAGTTTTTTTATATGTGTATTTTTGAGATATACATATAGTTGACTCTATTATGGTGTTTTTCAAATGTTTTCATACAGCTGGTGGGTATGTCATCCTTGTGACTGTTCCTCGTAATTTCAAATTAACTAGCCTCCTCATTTTTGTGTAGTTTTCCTTTTTGAAATGAAAGACTAGTGTGGTAGGTTTCTTTGGTATCCCCCTCGCCCCCATGATGTTACACTTAATTGCATTCAGCTGTATTCACCTCTTGGACCAGATCCTGTGGCCCAATGACAGATAAATCAAGAATTGCCTCTGCTCTTATGTGTTCCTGGACTAGCTGCTCCAAGAAGTAGTCATTCATGGTATCTAGACATTTTATGTCTGCATCCCATCCTGAAGTAACATATTCCCAGTTATTATGGGGATAGTTGAAATCCCTCATTTTTATTGGGTTTTCTGTTTTTTGTAGACTTTATAATCTCTCTCAGCTTTTCATAGGTGGTATATTCCTGCTGTGATACTCTTTTTATTCAAGCATGGAATTTCTATCCATAGAGATTCAATGATACAGGTAGATTTATTTAAGATATTTACTATATTTGATGCTGCTTTCTTTCACATATAGTGTCATTCCCTCATCAGCATAACCTACTCTGTCATTCCCGTATATTGTGTACGCTGGCATCATTCTGCCCCATTGATTATCATTGTTCCATGAAATTTCTGTGATATCTATTGTATCATTATCCTCATTTAATACCAGGCCCTCAATTTCACCCATCTTAGTATTTAACCTCCTTGCATTTGTTTACAAACATGATCAAATTTGTCACTTTTTATCTGTCTGCCATTTTGTGAAGTAACTGAACGGAATTCTTTCATTTGACTGTTTCTCTTCAGTTTCCACCTTAATAAATCTCCCACAAGGATGGGTCTGTCCAAACTGTGTGCTTCTCTGCACTGTCTGCCTGGAAGCCCTTAATTTAAAAACTTTCCTCTGACATTTTTAATTTTACATGCCAGCAATCTGATTCCATTTTGGTTGAGGTGGAGCCCATCCTTCCTGTATAGCAGGTGTCGGCAACCTCTGGCATGAGACTCACCAGGGTAAGCACCCTGGTGGGCCGGGCTGGTTTGTTTACTTGCCGCGTCAGCAGGTTCGGCTCCCATTGGCTGCGGTTTGCCGCTCCAGGCCAATGGGGGGGCAGGAAGCCATGGCCAGCACATCTCTTGGCCCGTGCCACTTCCTACAGCCCCCATTGGCCTGGAGTAACGAACGGCAGGTAAACAAACTGGCCTGGGTGATCGAGTGGACATCGTGTACTTGGACTTTCAGAAAGCCTTTGACAAGGTCCTTCACGTAGGCTATTAAGCAAAGTGAGTCATCATAGGATAAGAAGCAAGGTAGTCATGGATCAGAAACTGATTAAAATATAGGAAACAAAGGGTAGAAATAAAAGGTCAGTTTTCATGGTGGAGTGAGGCAAATAACGGGTTCCCCAAGGATTTGTACTGGGACTAGTCCTGTTGAACACACTCATAAATGATCTGGAAAAAGGGGTGGATGGTGAGTGGCAAAGTTTGCAGATGACACAAAATTACTCAAGATAATTAAGACCAAAGCTGACTGCAAAGAGTTACAAAGGGATCTCACAAGAATGAGTGACTGGACAAGAAAATGCCAGATGAAATTCAACATTGACAAATGCTAAGTCAGGGGTCGGCAACCTCTGACATGCAGCTCACCAGAGGCACACAGCTCTGGCACGCAGCTGGTAAGCACCCTGGCGGGCTGGGCCAGTTTGTTTACCTGCTGCATCGGCAGACTTGACCGACCACGGCTCCCACTGGCCGCAGTTCGCTGTCCCAGGCCAATGGGGGCAGCAGGAAGCCAAAGCCAGCATATCCCTTGGCCCGCACCACTTCCCTTGCTACAGTTTAAGGCCATTATTTCTTCTCCTTATCTTCTGAGGACAACCATTTATCATTCTCCTCTTTATAACAACCTTTTATATACCTGAAAATTCTTCTTATGTCCCCCACCTCAGTCTTCTCTTCTCCAGACTAAACACATTCTTTTTTTTTTTTTTCCAATCTTTCCTCATAGGTCATGTTTTCTAGACCTTTAATCATTGTTGTTGCTCTCTTCTAGACTTTTCCAATTTGTCCACATCTTTCCGGAAGTATGGTGCCCAGAACTGGACACAATACATATAAGGCCTTATCAATACTGAGTTGAATGGCAAAATTACTTCTGACATTTTACTTACAACACTCCTGCTAAGAGATCCCAGAATGATGTTCACTTTTTTACAACAAAATGACACTGGAGACTCATTTAGTTTGTGATTCATAGTAAACCCTAGATCAGGGATTGTCAGCCTTTGGCAAGTGGCCTGCCAGGGCAAGCACTGCACTCTGAGTACAGTTTTCCAACCAGTTTCACAGCTTATAGTAGGTTTTTCTATCCTAAATTTCCCTTTTGTTCTTATGAGAAGGTCATGTGAGATAGTGTCAGAAGTATTACTAAAGTCTAGATATATGACATCTAGTGGTTCCAACCAATTAACAAGACTTTTTATTCTGTCAAATTCATGTTGACTATTAGAACATAATAAGATAATAAGTTTTTACAAATTGATTATTTGATTATTTCCCTTACACCACAAAACCATCCTTATGAAATACCAACTTTTATGTCTAGCCACCATCAAACTGAACACAAACAGTTCTATTGTGGAATGTTTGAACTAAGTAATTATATCAATTATAACTAAAGGAGAAGTTAAAGAAAGCAAACATGTTTTGACAGTACTTCAAAGGTACACAAAAGTGTTAATCACAATCCTGGTTTAAAATAAAAGATCTGCACTAGCTGAATGATAATAAGTATGATAGCTGTATGAGTAAAGATACCTGGGCTTTACACAAAACAAACAAGATTTAGAAGGAAATCCATGCAAATCCAAAATATAGGAGCTGATAAATGTCAACACTAATATTTGTATCAAATTGTATTTTCAAAAATAATAACCCATGCAAAGGCAAAAACAATGTTCTGTATTAAACAATCTTTGTCACTATAGATACATGCACTAATTTTTATTTGACAATTGGAAGATATCCTTGCCAAATAATCTTGTTAGGCACCATGGGAAATCCATATGGGAAAAAAATTGCATATCTTGGCACTCAGTTACCATCTAGAACTCTGTTGCTATTTGTCTACCAAAAGTATAATAGGTAATGTGATCTGCTTTGACTAGTGGGCTATGAAATAAACATCTGTGTTTTCCATCACCCTGGACAATACATTCAAACCTAAATTTTCAAGTGCTTACCAATGGACTTTAATAGGACTGGCAGCCTCAGTTCTTCTGAAAATCAGGCTGTAGGTATCTCAAATTGAACATCCAAGAACTGAGACATGGACATGGCTGAAAATTTGAACCTTAAACTCCCTGTGCCTCAGTTTCAGCATTATAAAATGAGCATGATTTTTATGACATGCATATGATTATTTATAACACAGTGAGGCCCAGATATGCTAGGTGCTGTACAGACAAATATGAAAAGATAATCTCTGACTCAAGAACTTAAAGTTCACTTAGCTTAGTGAGGTAGGTTATTAATGTATGTAAAATTTTTCAAGATTCTTGAATACCAGCTGATATACAAATTTAAAATCTATTATGAGTAGTTGTATCCCTCTGTTTCTCTCCATTATTCATTAAGATTACACTTCATTTACTTTTTTCTCCTTAGTTATAGTCCTCTAGTTTCCTATTACATATTTTACGGTTCTTTCTATCATGTTCCTGGCTCTTAGCTCCCAAGCTTCAAATTCAATAATGTATTTAATCACTTATATTATTTACTGTGCTTTCATATCTCTTCACTATGCAAAACTGGGAGAACATGCTTAAGTCATGGAATCTAGGAAATACAGATACAGAAAGCTATGAATTTAAATTCCTTTAATGTATTACACGACTGCTATATCTGAGGCTGGCAACTTCTGGCACGCAGCTTGCCATGGTAAGTACCCTGGTGGGTCGGGCCAGTTTCTTTACCTGCCGTGTTGGCAGATTCAGCCAATCGTGGCTCCCACTGGCCGTGGTTCACCACTCTAGGCCAATGGGGGCTGTGGGAAGCCACGGCCAGCACATCTCTCGGCCCGTGCCGCTTCCCGCAGCCCCAATTGGCCTGGGACGGTGAACCACAGCCAGTGGGAGTTGCGATTGGCTGAACCTGCCAAAGCAGCCTGGAAACAAACTGGTCCAGCCCGCCAGGGTGCTTACCCTGGCGAGCCGCGTGCCAGAGGTTGCCAACCTCTGTGCTATATTATTCCTTGTGGTGCTCCCCACACACAGAGGAAGTGTGTGGAACAAGGCCCAGTACATAAATCCTAACCCAATAGATGGTCTTATGTAGACTTTCAGAAAGATGGTCATGGGTGATGAGGGACAGTGCAAACCAGGGAATCCTTTTGGGACTTTCACTATGGATACCCCTGATATTCAGGAACAACAACGGTGCTGTACAAAATGTGTTTCTAAGATATTACAAAGGGATAACCGTTCAAAGAAACTATTGTATTATAGTACATAACATCTAAGGTTCCCATTATCATAGTATTTGAGTGCCTCACAATCTTTAATGCATTTATCCTCACAATATCCAAGAGGTTGGGAGGTATTATTATCTCCATTTTACAGATGGAGAAGTGAGGCAGAAGACAACTACATGATTTGTCCATGGTCACACAGGAAGTCTGTGGTGGAGCAGAAAAGTGAATGCTGGTTTTCAGAATATCAGTTTAATGCCCTAACACTGGACCATCTTTCTTCTCTAGTTATTAAGATCTAGAATAAAGGCAGAGTTTGTTTTTAGGTTGTGGGTTTTTTCTTTCAATAAATAATTATGGTTGTTGAAATATTTTTCAAAGAGATTTATATTTTCTAATTTAGCCTGGAAACTATTTTGAAAAAGCTCTGTTTGTTGTTATATTTTGAATTTAAAATTAAATTACACTATTCCTTAAGCAAGATAACTCCTTCAGAGATTTCACTTCCAATTCAACTTTCACTCTAAAAGCTGTGAAGCCAAGCTGTAACATTCTTGCAGCAGATTTGTTTCACAGTGTGGGAATTCTCTGTACAAGTGTCAGATGATATTTGGCACACAAAAAAATATCAGATGTCTCTAACATCTGTGAAAAAAATCTTTCCTTCCCATTGGGCAGGTTGTTTTAACTTTTTATTAAAGCACTAAGAGGAGACAGGAAACATAGACTACATTTGACTAGAATGACTTGGAACTTCCTACAGTTCATAGCAGCACATTCTCATAATCTTATGGTGTAATTTTTAGATAATACATATAGTTCATACCTTTCTCCCCTTTCCCTCTTCTCCCTGAATTTTTCATATATGATATGGTCATAATAACAAGAAATTCTGATTTATATGTCCCAAAGGCAGAAGGTGGACCATGAAGCATTAATTTTCACAATTTCTGCAGTATGCTAAAGCATCTGTTTACTTTTTTCCATAGCAGTTGTAATAGAGAGTTAGAAACAGAATGGAGTCTAGTTTAGATTACTTAAGTAGAACTGAGATAAACTTGCAATTTTTTTTTTGGCTCTAATGGGCTTTCAACAAACTTTTTCCATTGGTTTCAGTTTGAGTGGTTTCGTGTCCCTTGAGTTTTGCTTTAATAACACCAATTTGTTCAAATGCAATATGAGGAAGGTGAAACACAAAATGAAACTCAGTTTTAATATGCTTTGTCGATTGCTTATGAGCTCTCTAATGTTTGTTCATTCATCTCAGCATCAAATGAGCAGCTATCACAAGTTTCATTACTTAAAGTACAGAAGCCTCTCAGTACAAAAAGTCGGTCTTAAAGAGTTTGCACCTATTCAGAGACAACAAAAAGTTTCACTCTGAGTTATGATGAAAGTTTCGCAAACCCCAAGAGTTTCCAACACTTTGGTCTTGTTTAATTTTTGTTTGTTTGTTTTTTACATTTAAATCTGAAACTAGTTAACTTTCACATGCTTTGAGCCTTTGTGCAAAAAGTTCACACAGGTTCAGCTATGGATTTAGTTTGTATAAATAGCATTACTAAATCATTTAAGCTAAATGAATCACTTATATTTAAAGCCCTACTAAATTCACAGTCCATTTTCATAAATTGATCATGGTCATAGCATTTTAAAAATCTTGAAATTCACAGTTTTATATATTTAAATCTTAAATTTCACAATGTTGTAACAAAGCATGAATATATATTTAAAAATAGCAAAATATAAATATGTAAAGCCCTTTAGTTAACAAAAGTAGGTGAAAAAAAAGTTCTGATTACAAATGTCATTAACTGTCTGACAGTAACTCAAACTATTGTGAAAAGCTGAGCATTAAACAGATCACACTCTACATACTGAAGACAGTGGTTGAGTGTAACCATGGAGCATCCTGCAACTGTATCTTTCTTTATTCCCTATCTCTGCTCTGAAAACACCTGCCCATGTTTTACTCCTGGGGGAATTCTGTGCTACAGCACATGTGTATATTTAATAATCCCTGCAGATTTCTATTTTTTTTTGTGCAGAAAAAGCTTCTGCCAAACTGTTGCTGCAGTTCTGCATTTTGCCCACCAGAGGTTACTGTGGAAATAGAACAAAGTTGCAGCTCCTCACCAGTGAGGGAAGAGAGAGAGTTGCCTTCTCAGGGCTTGTCAGCCAAATCAGGAGACCCGGGGCTGTGGGGTGCTGGGGGACGGGGGAAGCGGGGGTGTCAGACGGGCTCATAAGGGCTAGTTGGGGAAGACAGACTCAGGCAGGGGCTGAATGGGAGTGCAGGCACAGGGTGATGGGAGGAGGGATGTGCTGGGGGCATAAGGAGCGGGTGGCTGGGTGAGGTACAGCAGAGACACGGTGATGAGGGAGGGGTGCAGAGCTACATAGGGTAGGGGGTGGCTGGGTGCAGGTCCAGAGACACATGGGGACAGGAGCAGATGTGCCTGACTGAATGGGAGAGGCTAGGGGTCAGCCAAGGTCTGCACGAGGGAAGTTCCCTAACAATCCCTCTCTGCCCACCCACCCAAAAAAACCCAAAAAAAAATTGGTCAGAAGGGACCAATATGATCATCTAGTCTGACCTCCTGCACAAAGCAGGCCAGAGAACCCTACCCATCCAATTTTATAACAACCCCTAACACATGACTGAGTTATTGAAGTCCTCAAAATTGTGGTTTGA
>NC_133769.1:295684547-295777425 GCF_003597395.2 Chelonoidis abingdonii
CCCCCAACTCAGGGCTCAGCCTCTCTCCCAGCACACGGCCCCTAGCAGCCTTCACACACACTCACTCACACACAAACTCCACAATACAATCCACAAACTACAAAAACCTGCTCATCCAACAGAACTCCACTGAAACTCCCCTGTTAGTAGCTCTGTTTGCTGGCTCCTGTGCCTCTGCAGCTGTCTGTATGAAAATCAAAGAAAATATGAAACAACATTTTCAGAAACTAAGAATATTTTTCCATAGACTTGGAATCAAAACATAACTACTAATATGCAGTCACTGTGTGGTGAACCTCACTGAAGAAACCATGCCTATGGACAAAGAGAGAAAAAGGACTCACTTGGAGGGTTTAGCTACTAATGGACGTGTCTCAGACTAAACACCTTGATAGAATAGTTTGTGCTGTGAATCTGATTTAATGAGCAACATTTTTATAGACCTACAATATCTTATCTGACAGTTAGTCTCCTGGGCACATCAGTGTGAAACAGGAAAATTCAAGGCATAAAGATTCCAGGAAGTGTCCTTTCATTAATCAGCAGGGCAGAGATTTCAGGCCAGACACTTGGGCCCATTAAGCAAACCTGCTAGAAGGTGGTTATGGCCAGAGCACTCTTGTGTTCCAATCATCACAGTTACCTGCAGTTGATCCTGCTCCTGGTCTTCCCTAAGAGCACCCACTTAAAAAATTCAGGTTCTCAACTGGCACCTCTGTCAGGCAGACACCTGCATCGCTCCCCATCCAGGCTAGTAATTTAGGCTTGAAGTCCCTCTGTACCTCATTGTGATTTACTCAGCAGGTTTGACTTATGTCCAGTACCTGTGGGTATCCTTTCTCTAAGGGCTACAATGGTTTCTACTAGTTACCAACCAGCCCTCACAAAGCAAAATACATTTATTCTTAGAGTACAAGCATTAGAGAGAAAACATAAAACACAATAAAAGGTCCTGTATTAGTGCTAAAAGCTCACCAAAGGCCACCCATCAGTCCTAGGGGGTCCTAATAAGCTAAAGTCTTTCCAACACTTCTGCAAGGGTTGGGGTCCCCATATGAAAAGAAGGTCCTGTCTGTTTGCTGAATCAAAAGAAGGTCCTATGTCAGTTTAAACTCAATATACCAAAAGCCCTTTGTCTGCTAGCCTCTGAAAAACCCAGTTTGAACCAGTAAATGTAAGCATCTCCAGGGGGTAGTACTTCTCTGAAGGTGTTTAAAACCTTAGTGACTCCCCTTAAACACCACCCACTGTATTTGATTTCTGGAGGTGCCGTGGTAACTCTTCCCACCCCTTTGAGCTGCATACAACCCCTGCCCACAGTGATATATAAACCATTCATAAACTCATCACAATTTGGTCCCCGAAGATATTGCTTGGGGTTGCAAAATGTGTCATACCTACGGTCCCTATATGTTGAAATCTCTGTTGGAGCACATTGCCACTGGTTGCCAGCCTTGCTTCAGAAGCAACTACCATACACAACAGGTCCAAAGTAGAAACACAGAGGAAGAAACCTTAAAACAGAATCTCACTGCACCTCTATGCCCTGCACACTTCCAAATCATGTCAGGGCCAGGAACACTCCTCTGCATCGAAGAACTCAAACCTGCTCCCTGATAATGCCTGCCCAACTACCATTCTCCTCTATCCTGCCCAAGCATAGGCCATCTTATGAGGATCGGTTTCCTCATTTCTCATGAGATTTTGTTCTGCTCTCCTCCCCCATGAAGAAGGTTATAAACTATGTGACAGACAAGCAGAAGGGAAAGGTTCTGGGGGAAAGAACTACTCCTTCTGTATCCTCGGCATCCTAGGGGCAGACATAAGAAAGAGGAAAATCATCCAACCATAAGTGAAAAATGAGGCCCTAGTTTGTAGCAGTTCCCAAGCTACCATTCCCTGGCTTGTGGGAGCTCAGCTCCCTCCAAGTTCCTCCCCCTCTACTGCTGAGGAGAGGACTTGTCAGGCTAGGGAATATGAAGTAAAAGATTAGACAGAAAGACTAATCTACTTTAATCACTGTAAAGCTGCTTCTCACTTATTTCCAGAGGTACCCATAATAAATTTTAATAGTAGGTTATCCCTTTCTTCCAAAAATATGTTTCCTAATTATAGTAACTATGTAGACATGTATTTTTCTGTTATATGCTTATTAGTTCATGATATTTTCCCCATTATTTCATAATGAAGTTTCATTATACAGTGAGCTTTGGCTGAGGACCTCCACAACTGTCCTAGAAGCCACAAGCATTCAGTGATTAATCAGACATACTGTGACTTGGTAAGTAAATTCCTCCTGTCATCAGTCTGCTGACAGGAAGGATGAAGATAGTGACAGTTGGCAAGGTAGACAAAGAGACTAAGTTCCAAGTGGCAGGCAGTTTAATTTCACATACCTATACTGTATGATAAAAATGTCATTAATAATTCTATTCATATCATTATTTGCACATTTTAAAATTCATAGGATTTATTTCTTTAAATTACACTTTATCATGAACATCAGAACAAAAGTGGAGTTGAACTTGCATGTTATTAACCCATCAGATAGAACAGTGATTATTTATTGAGGTATACAGAGGTGGTAAGAATAGAAAAATAGAATCTCAGAGTACTTGTTGAGCCAAATTCAGAACCAGCAGAAAGGGATGCAACTCCATAGAAGTCAATGAAGCTGTACCCCTAACATCAACTTTGTCCCTCTATCTATAAAGCATCCTGTACCAGTAGCAGAAAATCTTGTTCATGTGGAAAGAAGAGAAAGTCACCTAGCAATCATCATAACACAGGGCAATGCTTCTCTGCCTTTTTAGGCTGGTAAATCTTTATATTTCATTAGTTCCTTACATTTACTGTAAGAGTAAAAGGTGTATTCAAGATAAAAGTGCTAACCAATACAATTTGTGTGTGTGTTTCTACAGGTTGATAGAGAATAGTTGTCTTTGGATGGTAAGGTTGTGCAGGGAATGGGAGAATAGGATCTCCTTTGCTTTAGTTTGTAATACATTTTTCAATGTCTCACAACTCCTTAGAGTAGAATGCCTGTCATAAACCCTGTGGGAGGCCACATCCCACTGGTTGAAAACAGGGCACAAGAGATGTTGTACAAGAATATTCTGGATGCACGAGAGGTAAGGAAGTATTCCTTCCTTCAATAAGGCACTTAAGTCCATGTTTAACATAAATTAAATTGTTTGACACAAACCCTTATTAAGAATATTGCCTAATATAAATAGGAAAATAATAGCACACACAATATATGATATTCAGTATCATGTAAAAAGAACTAGGAATACCCATGGATAGATTTGGAAAAGAAGAACAGTAAGTTATACATATATAATAAATTGTGTTAGATTTCCTTTCACCTGTAAACTAAGGCTCTGATTCTGAAAATATGTCTTACCTTTATGCAAAGGATTAGTGCTCGTTGGCTAAAAGAGAAGCACATGCACAAGTATTTATGGAATTTGGGACTAAGGAAAACCTATTAATTATAGCTGCAGAATTGACATTAACTTTTGCACATGAAAAAGTATAGACAACCTTTATAGATTCTAAGGCCACATAGGGCCATTGTGATCATCTAGTCTGACCTCCTGTGTAGCAATGGGCACTAGAACTTCCCCAAAATAAGTCTTAGAGCAGATCTTTCAGGAAAAAAAACAACCCTCAATCTTGAAGCATTAAACTAAATGCATTTTACAGCTATTGTGTGTGGATAAATGGAACTTGTCATTACCTTAATTTAAAATAAGGGCTGCTTCATATGCTGCTCTGTGTCGTCACAACAAGAACATTTCAGAGGCACCATAGTACCATCAACTTTCCTCTAATGAGATTCCATAAAATAATATTTTCTCTCAGAAATATACATTAATTAAGGCTGTATCCCATCCTTGACATTCTAACAGGAGAAAAGTCACTCAAGCATTGCTAACATGTTTGTGATAATACTTTGGGCCTGCATAACCTTTGCTGTGGCAATACAAAATGATGGAGGTCTTTCTTAACAGGGTACAGGTCATTCTGAGGATTCTCTGACAAAGCGGGGAATCTCTGGCTTGCATGAAGGTGGCACAGCCATCCCTATATCACCCCATTGACTCTTATTCCCTCCTCCCCTCAGAAATAGGGGGCATTCCTATGTTATCTTGGGAAGGAAGGGGTGGAACCATAGTACCTCAGTCCCTAGCCCTCACTCAGGCCCTAGCCCTCACTCAATCCTTGGTCAGTACAGCAGCTCTGTTGTAGCCAACATAAGGTAGCTTTCCTGGGGGCTGTTTTGGTCTCTGCTCACTGTGAGGCTCAAGGGAGAAGAAAAGTAGATCAAAGCCACCTTTACTCCAGAACTAGGCGGCATTCTGAACACAGTTGACCCAGACCTGGAGATCTGGCCCATTATATTTATATATCACCTTTCATTTTGAAAAGATTTCTCAAAATATATACATACCACATAATTGAGATGCAGTCATCTCTGGGATACAGCCAAATCAGCATGCTGTACAACACCAGGATGAAAGGACAAAACCCTGGTCTTCTGAAAATGACTACAAGAGAAAATGATCTGATTTTTGCAGGGAGTTAGACTACATGACTATTGCAGTCTCTCCTAAGTCCCTAAGGTTCTATGATTCTATGAATATTTATGCAGCACAGCCATGTTCATATTTAGGGTTTCCTCTGAAACCCCATATATAGTGAATTGCATGTCATTAAATGTAATTGACTCTAATGGAATGTGAGTCAATTTTGCTATAATCTGAATACGTTATTCTAGGTATTCCCAACCAAATGCTTAGCTAACTGATCTGCACTGGTGAGGTAACCACACACGCTTTGAGTTCTTGCTCAGCTTTTGTGATTCTGTTCATTCTTGTTTTTCCCTGGACCTCTCTAATACTTCTGACAGCATGTTATTCAAGCACTACTCCTCTTTCCCA
Source organism: Chelonoidis abingdonii (assembly GCF_003597395.2). Classification (NCBI taxonomy): domain Eukaryota; kingdom Metazoa; phylum Chordata; order Testudines; family Testudinidae; genus Chelonoidis; species Chelonoidis abingdonii. The sequence goes on from NC_133769.1 coordinate 295,689,494, forward strand.
CTTCAGCTTTCTGTGGGGATTCCATAGGTTTCTGGTCTTGGCCTCCTCCTCTTTTCCCTGTGTTTCTTATCTCTTGATGATCTCATTCTAAACATGACTTTAACTATTGTCTTTATGGTGATAAGTCAGATCTACTTTTCCTTCTTGACCTGTTTGTTCCATCTAATTTAAAATCTCAGCCTGTTTTTTGATATCTTCTTATTCATCTCCAACTGATGAAGTAAGCTCAAAATGACCAAAACTGAGGCTGTGATTTTTACCTCCATGCTGCCCTCATTTCTCCCCTTCTGAGACACCATCCTCACTGTCTTGCAAGCCCGTAATCTATGCACCATCTTTGACTCTGCCCTCTCTCTATCCAGGACATATCTAAATCTTGCCACTTCTTTCATCATGTCTCTAAAATATAGCATCTCTTCTCCATTATGAATGCTAAAATTCTGGTCCAGAACCCATTATCTTGAGTACTAGAATCTCCACCTTCCTTCCATACTGTCCTTTATGCACGAGAGGAACTCCCTATAAAGTCTACAAAGCTATTACATATGCCTCCTTTATATCTGTTCCTAAAACTTACCTCTGCCATGATGCTTTCAAAACACTTGACAATGGCTCGGAGCTAGTATGTGTGACTGCAGCTTATTACATTTGTTATAACAACCTCACCATTACCTTGTGCTCTTTTCATCCTCTCATTAGATAAACTTGCTGTCCTTCATCATATACTAAAATTGTGAGGTCTTCAGTGCAGGGACTGTCTTTTCATTGTATATTTGCACAAGGCTTAGCACATAGGGTTCCATTCCTTGGCTTCTGCAATAATAACAAAGGACCTATAAATACGGGTACCCAGCAGGCCACAGTCCGCCAAGCCAACCCAAAATGTACAGTACAGGCAAAGTTATAATTATTATGAGTGGCATAAAATGGTCCCAAGAAGAGCTAAGCCACACTGCAGGCTCCTTGCCCAGCAGGGTGTTCTGTTGGAGGTGAATGACCCCAGGTCAATATCATGCAATTGTCTAAACGCCACAGATAAACTAGAGATTGATATTGACAAAAGAGTGAAATGGACTCAGTGCAAATCTAGAAGTGATCTGATGTTGGATTTTGGCCAGACTAGGAGAGTGAGCCCAGAGGAAACAAATGCTCCAACACTGGAAGGAAACAACAACAATACTGAGAAAGAAATGGACTCGTCAGATAACAGAGCTTTAGTCCAAAGAGGAGAATTTACACAACTGAAGACTGAAGCCTGAAAAGAGAGATTTGTGGTATTGAACTATGTGCAGACATATTGGTAGCAGCAGTGAAACGGGATAAAAAGCAGCCAAAAATGGAAGATATATTGCGAACAAATGTGAGTGAAACAGCACGTGAAGAAAGTATGGGAATATGAATGATTTGCTGATTGAGATCATACAGAGTGTAACGGAGACTGAGCGTGGACTAATACTGTGAAATATGAAGATCAGCAAAACTGGGTGCTGTAGAGCAAGCATGAGTGAATCACTCAAGGAGGTTGTAAGACCGATGAGTATTAGCAAGTTAAGTGATATAATTTATGCCACAGCAATAGTAACAGCTCATTGGCTTAAGCTCAAGCCAGCAGAGGATGTGAACCACCAGAAAATTCCCTACATCCAGTCACCTCCATGGAAACAGAAGATTCAGATTTTTCACTAAAATATTAACTCACTGGATGAATATGAGAAAAGGTCATTTGAAGATAAAACAGAAGTGAACAGCCTGGGAGAAGAAATATCACCTGAATGAAAGGAATTTGTGAGCGTGAAGGAAAAATGTAAACAGAAGATGATTGCAATGATTCATAGGTGTGCAAGACATTCAGCATGAAGCTGTCAATCTGAACAGATCAGACTCTTCTTGAAGGACCCTAAAAGATTAACTTTGTTCTGATCAAAATTAAAAGCAGAACAGGAAAAAATAAAGAGCCAATATATAATGTGAGAGTTTCAGCACTAGTGGAAGGAAATCTGATCTAAAAATACACAACATGATCAAGCAGTGGGCTGGATTACAAATATGAGAAAAAAATTAAAAACCACACAATAGAGGAACATACAGGAATATCAAAGAAATAAATATATGAGGTATTGAGAGAGAAGGAAAATTGGAAGTAACCCAGAGCAGACGAGAGTGCGTGGATTCTGGCAGAAATGCCAGCAAGTCTCCATGATTGTTTACTTGAAATTACTAAATGTTTGAAGAATAGATATCCAAGATAGCTGGTGACATGGAGAACCATCCTCATACAATAAAAGAAAGAAGGCTTCAGGGATTATATGAATTAAAGGTTGATCACACGTTTTCCAACTATGTGGAAACTTCTAACTGCAATTCTGGCAAAGAAGAGCCAGATAGCGCTAGCTCACAATGGAATGTTGCTTCCTGAACAAAAATGCTGCACAGTAATCCCAAAAGAAACAAAAGACCACCTCAGGTTGAACAGGAAGCTCACAGCAGACGCAAAACAATAAAAAAATACAGAGGGTATGGATAGACTTTTGAAAAGCATATGACAGCCTCCCACATTCATGAATTGAGATACTGAAAATCCACAAGATTAATCCAAATAATATTTCCTTTCTGTAGCAGCCAACTTGACTCTACTTGGAACGGACGCTCTTTGATGAGGTCCAAGTTAAAAGTGAAACCTTTCAAGGAGATACCTTATCACTGTGTTTGTTGCTCATGGTAGCGATGCTGCTGCTGCTGACATGGATGCTGTGTGATAAATTATGTTTATCATATCAGCAGAGAACAGCAACCCTACTAGTTAACCATTTGTTATACAGTGACAATCTGAAACTGTATGGATGGTCGCAAAAAGAGATATAATACAGAGACTGATGTGTAGAAAAGTTAAGTGAAGATAGAAGATATAAAGTACAGGTCGACATGGCTAAATATGTGTAGGTAAAGAGGATCAAACTATTATAATCAGATGGCATACAAGTTAATGAACTTATTCTCCAAGATATCTCTGAACATGGCCCCTACAAATACCTTGGAATTTGAAAACTGTCAGAGTTACAACATAAGGAATTGACGAAAGAATATTACTGTCAAATAAGAACTACTCCAAGGACAAAACGCAATTCAAATAATTTGATCTGACCCATTGATATGTCAATGAAATCAGAAGTATGGTACACTGCTGGAGTGATCAAGGGGAATCAAGAGGAGAAGAAAAATTTGACAACAAACAAGAAAGCTCCCAGTGATACACAGAATAATGAATATCAATAAAGATATGGACAAGATATACATCTGACAATGTGATAGAGGAAAAGGTCTGCTATATGTGCAATTGACAACTAAGAATATAATATCCAAATATAAGAGTTAGCCTGAATAAAAAATCATAATGTCATGACAACAAAGAAAGGCTAAGCCCAAGAAAACAAAAGAAAGGAAAAAGCAAGTCGCAAAAAAAAAAAAAAAAAGACTCAGAAGTTTTGCACAGAACTCAATGCACAGACTGTAATGGAGAATAAGTGGAGATTAACAAACTCATGACTTGTAAAAGGATACCTCAAAAGAGAGCCAGAGAGGCTCATTATGAGTGCACAAGAGCAGTCCTTAAGACTTAATTATGTTCAAAACAAAAATGACTGATAACTGCTCCCAGGACTACAAAATGTGTGTCAAAAAGGAAGAGACAATGGAACATGTGTTGAGTGGCTGCAGGAGCCTGGCTGGGAGAGAATATATGAACAGACACAATTAGGTCACCAAGAGTCTGCACTGGAGCCTGTGTGGCAACTACGGATTGAGATGAACCATGTGGTATTATGACCACCAAAATGAGAGTGCTCTAGAGCAGGTGTAATCAGTAGGCAGACCTCAGGCCAAATCTGGACCACTAGACACTTCTGAATGGACACCAAAATCTTATTTACTTATCATCATTATTATTATCGCTGGAGTCTGGACCTTGACCAAAAAATTTGGACCTTGACAAAAAATAATTGACTACTGCTGCTCTAGAGCATGAAGAGGCTAAGATTTTATGAGATCTGGTAATTGTCACGGACTGAAGGGTGCAAGGAAACAAGCTGGACGTAGTGGTTGTAGAAAAGAAACAAATTGTTTTATTTGATATTGCCATACCAGCAGACAGAAACATACAAAAGAAACAAGAAGAGGAGATGGAGAAAAGTGAAGAACTATGCCACAAAGTGGAACAATTATGGAAAATTAGAACAAAGATGATCCCAGTGATTATTGGAACGATCCTTAAGGGTAGGAATGAGCAGATGAAGAAGATATCAGGAGTGCAAGACATAACAATCAGTGACCTCCTGAAGACAGCACTCATCATAGGCATTGTGAGAATCTTAAGGAAAATATGAGACAACTGTATTTGAGCACTTAAGATGCAGGAATTCTGTGGAAGGTTTAACAAAACTCCCAACTACCCAACCCATAGACTCTTTTGTTTTGTTTCTGTCTTGGCGCCCTAGGCAACCACCTAGTTTGCCTAAATGGTTGCCCCGGCCCTGCATAGAGTTGGTTCATGATCAGGATTTATTGGAGACTCGTGGGGAACATTTTTCAACAGTAGTTTCCCCCTTTTTATGCTTAAATATATAGTATGTTGTGAAGGATATTTGTTTAAAAACAAAACAAAAATATACCCATGATGTGATACTGAGAGATGAGAAGGAAGAGGAGAAGAATAGTCTCAATGAGTTTGTTTAGCCTCTTCAGGATTTGCAGGATCATGATAAAAAGCAAAATGATGTGCAGCATAATTAATAAATAAACTAAGATATTAAATAATACTTCTAGATAACAGGAAGTATACATATTTAATAACCAACAGAAATGTATCTACAGTGAATATACATAGATTTGTTAGTGTCAGGAAACACATCATTACTTTTCCAATATCATCTAAGAGAATGAAACTCTTCTTTTGAGATATTTTGATGATTCATTCTTGAAAAGCGGATCTTCTAATACAATAATTGATTTTGAACACACTAACACAAAATGTGCTTGGAGTCAAGACTAAACAAGAGTTGTTTTACAATTATTAAAAATAAAATTTACTTTGCCTTAAATTTTATTCAAAGTTAAAATAAGCATGCATGAAAAATTTAAAGAATATGACACTTCACAGATTTAAACTTTTGGGATATATTTAATAAACCAAAAAATATTTATTCATTGTCAGTGTCTTCAAAAATATACTAGAACCTGTTACCTTCTGCGTTCCCCACCTATTCCTTTTCTGCTGGATGGAAATTTAAAAGTGTTAAACACGTTTCACTTCCTCCTACTGGCTGAATGATTGTTACAAGTTTTGGTAATTTTGAAACAAAGTAAAAGTTATCCTGTATTTTCAACTTGTTTATTTAATCTGTCTTTTAAAAAAAACTGATTTTCTCATCTCCAGGTTTAACTACATTTAGTTTCCTATTGTCATTTCTTGACAACTGTTGTTTTAAAATATTCTTGAATTGACTTAAACACTTGTAAGTGATTACTGAAACAAAGAAAACAGACTGTGCTTTTATATCTCAATTAATATAATTGGTGGTAAAAATATGTAACTAAGATGAATTGTCCTTCAGGAATATCAAAGAAACTTGAACCTGCCACAGCTGTTATAGTCGGGTTATAGACATTGTTTTTAATTAGCTGAAAAGTCTCAATTTTCCACTGTTTGTGTAATCTTTCCTATGAGAGTCCTATTTTTTTTAACGTTTTCACTGTCTTTAAATATGAGAATTTCAGCATTTCAAAGGTTGAAAGTGAAAGAATTACCTTATATTTGGTTCATAAATTAGAAGAAAATATTCATCCTCTCTCATTCTTATCTGAATTAATGTAATACCTAGATGCCCCAGCTGAGATTGGAGTCTCTTTATGTTAGACATTGTGCAGACACAGAACAAGAGACAACAGCAGTATCCTTAGACTTTTCATATATATATTGCATCATAATCTGAAAAAAAATATGAACTGACTAGTAACATATATTTTGGGATGTCATGACATTTCTCAGAAGCTATATATATATATATATATATATATATATATATAATCTAAAACAAATAAAGATTAACTACAGAAAGACAGAATTTTAAGTGATTATTACCTAAGAAATAAAAATAGAAACAGACTACATTCTAACTCGAACAGACAAAGCAAGATTTGAATCAAACAGTCTCATACCGCATTGGATGTTACAGTTCTCAATATTCAGACTGAACTTAATTCCAGCCTGGGAAAAATCTCCCTATTTCAAAATCTTTTGTCTTCCAGATTTTGTCCCTCTTTTATGCCTATTTAAATCTGAAAGTTCATGGTGTTGTAATTGTAGGAGTCATGACCCAAAAAGGAGTTGGGGGCGGTGGGGGGGATCTCAAGGTTATTGTAGAGGGGTTGTGGTACTGCATTGAACTTACTTGCATTTTTGAGAATAATTTTTTACATGGGACCTGGAAGCATTATTTCCTGGGAATTGTTTTGCTTTTAATGTCAACCAATTGGGATAAACTGCTGTATTCTAAATGCAAAAAACAAGAAATCTCTAACATGTTATAACCACTGCCTGTATGTTGGATTTTTAATCTCTTTTCTTGCCCCTCCCTGGTTTGCCACTATTGCTGAAATAGTCAAGCACAGTTCTAAGGGGAGCAAAAGGAAATGGAAATGGTAAGTCAAACATCAGTGACCAGGGAGGAGGAAGGGGAAGGCAAAGAATATAAGTTCTGTTTATCAGTAAGTATCAGAACTACATGCTCCAAATATTTTAAAAAAAAATCATGAGTTCAGGCCATAAAAATATCAGGAGATTTCCCTAAAATAAATAATAAACAATAAATAAATAATATAATAATCATAATTCAGGGGTGTTTTTGTAATTTGACTGTGGTTTCTGAGACACTTTAGCATTCATTCAAGTCATGATTGCAAGATTATTTCCACAACCACAAGGGCTAGAAGCATATTGATTAATAATAATTATTATTATTAATAATGAAAACTGAGATTCTCACATAATCACTTGTCTCTAGGAGCTGGGGCATTATGTAAAACATCAAGTATTGTATTAAATCATCAATTAGCACACTTGAGTATTTATCTCTGTTGATGAACCTCTGATGTTTGGATATAAACAAGGGAAACTTGAGGGACATTTATCTTTTCAGCAATACAGTGTATTTTCAGAAAATATATAATATTATTCATAAGCAACTATAAATAACTGGCAACTACAAAATCTCCAGAAAATCAGGCAGTGAGTAGATGTGCTGTGTCTGATGCATACTAGTAAACTAACCTGGCTCATATAGTATGGCTACCCGGCAATTAAAAATGTACACCTGACCTGTGCCAACTGACTCAGGCTAAGAGGCTATTTAATTGTGGTATAGACATTCAGGTTTCAGATGGAGCCCAGTTTTTATGATCCTGTGCTATGGGACTGTCGCAGAGCTTGGACTGCAAATAACCCATACTCAAGAACTATACCCAGCAATTCTGTACAAAAGGGAGAAAGTAAGATGAAGAGCAATGCCTAGTAAGTTAAGTATATGAGAAGTAAGAGTGATGTAAATGTTCCAATGCTCAGGATGTTCCAATATAGAGGAGCATGCACAGCTTGATGGAGAATATTCATGAAAGCAAAAAAAGAGTGGTGTGCCACCAGCTGCACAGCAGGTAGTTGACTGAAAGAAATGATCCTTCTATCTCTGTCTCTGTAGGTCAGGGGTCAGCAAGTACCCTTCTGGGCCGTGCCAGTTTATTTACCTATCATGTCCGCAGGTTCGGCCGATCACAGCTTCCACTGGCCGCGAGCCGAGGGATGTGCTGTGATCCGCCAAACCTTCTGACGGAGCAGATAAACAAACTGGCCTGTCCTGCCAGGGTGTTTACCCCGGTGAGCCGCGTGCCAGAGGTTGCCGATCCCTGCTCTATCATATCCCCCCTTAGTCTCCTCGTTTCCAAGCTGAAAAGTCCTAGCCTCTTTAATCTCTCCTCATATGGGACCTGTTCCAAACCCCTAATCATTTTAGTTGCCCTTTTCCGAACTTTTTCTAGTGCCAGTATATCTGTTTTGAAATGAGGAGACCACATCTATATTCAGTATTCAGGATGTACCATGGATTTATATAAGAGCAGTAAGATACTCTCCGTCTTATTTTCTATCCCCTTTTTAATGATTCCTAACATCTGTTTGCTTTTTTGACCCCCACTGCACATTGTATGGACGTCTTCAGATACTTATCCACTATAACTCAAATATCTTTTTCCTAATTCGTTGTAGCTAAATTAGCCCCCATCATATTGTATATATATTTGGGGTTATTTTTTCCAATGTGCATTACTTTACATATATCCACATTAAATTTCATTTGTCATATTGTTGCCCAATCACTTAGTTTTGTGAGATCTTTTTGAAGTTCTTCACAGTCTGCTTTGGTATTAACTATCTTGAACAGCTTAGTATCATCTGTAAACTTTGCTACTTCACTTTTTACCCCTTTCTCCAGATCATTTATGAATAAGTTGAATAGGATTGATCCTAGGACTTACTTTCGGGGGACTTGTTACTCCTCTTGTTACCCATCTCCATTCAGAGAATTTACCATTTATTCCTACCCTTTGTTCCCCATCTTTTAACCAGTTATCAATCCATGAAAGGACCTTCCTTCTTATCCCATGACAGCTAAATTTATGTGAGAGCTTTTGGTGAGGGATTTTGTCAAAGGCTTTCTGGAAATCTAAGTACACTATGTCCACTGGATGCCCCTTGTCCATATGTTTGTTGACTCCTTCAAAGAACTCTAATAGATTAGTAAGACACGATTTCCCTTTACAGAAACCATGTTTCTTTTGCCCAACAATTTATGTTCTTCTCTGTGTTCGTGGACCAATTTATTTTTTAATATTGTTTCAACTAATTTGCCAGGTACTGACATTAGACTTACCAGTCTGTAATTGCTGGGATCATCTCTGGTGCCCTTTTTAAATATTGGTGTTTTGTTAGCTAACTTCCAGTCATGGGGTACAGAAGCCGATTTAAAGGACAGTTACAAACCCTAGTTAATAGTTCTGTAACTTCACATTTAGTTCTTCAAGACTCTTTGGCCAAATGACATCCAGTCTCAGTGACTTGTTACTCGTTAAGTTTATCAATAATTCCAAAATCTTCTCTTCTGACACCTCAATATTGACAACTTCCTCAGATGTGCACCTACAAAGCCAGCACAGGTTGGGAATCTCGCTCAACATCCTCAGCCATGAAACTGAAGCCAAAGAATCCATTTAGTTTTCTCCACAATGAACTTTATCATCTTTTAGTGCTCCTTTTGTATCTCGATCATCCAACGTCTCCACTGGTTTGCTTAGCAGGCTTCCTGCTTCTGATGTACTTAAAAACATGTTGTTATTACCTTTTGAGATTTTGGCTAACTATCTTCAAACTCCTCTTTGGCTTTTCTTATTACATTTTTACACTTAATTTAGGCGTAGGTTTTATGTTCCTTTTTTATTTACCTCATAGGATTTTACTTCCACTTTAAAAAGATGCCTTTTATATCTCACTGCTTCTTTTACATGGTTGTTAAGCCATGGTGGCTCTTTTTTAGTTCTTTTACTGTGTTTTTTAATTTGGGGTATACCTTTAAGTTGGGCCTCTATTATGGTGTCTTTGAAAGCATCCAAGCAGCTTGCAGGGATTTCACTTTAGTCACTGTACCTTTTAATTTATATTTAACTAACCCCCTCATTTTTAAATAGTTCCCCTTTCTGAAATTAAATGCCACAGTGTTGGGCTGTTGAGGTGTTCCTTCCACCACAGGAATGTTAAATGTTATTATATTATGGTAACTGTTTCCAAGTGGTCCTGTTATAGTTACCCCTTGGACCAGCTCCTGCGCTCCACTCAGGACTAAATTGAGAGTTGCCTCTCCCCTGGTGGGTTCCTGTACCAGCTGCTCCAAGAAGTAGTCATTTAAAGTATTGAATATCAGAAGGGTAGTTGTGTTAGTCTGGATCTCTAAAAAGCAGCAAAGAGGCCTGTGGCACCTTATAGACTTATTAATGTCTGTTAGTCTATAAGGTGCCACAGGACTCTTTGCTGCTTTTAAAGTATTGAGAAATTTTGTCTCTGCATTTTGTCCTGAGGTGACATATTCCCAGTCAACATGGGAATAATTGAAATCCCCCATTATTATTGAGTTCTTAATTTTGAAAGCCTCTCTAATTTCCCTTAGCATTTCATCATCACTATCACTGTCCTGGTCAGGTGGTTGATAGTAGATCCCTAAGGTTATATTCTTATCAGAACATGCAATTACTATCCATAGATATTCTATGGAACATGTGGATTCATTTAAGATTTTTACTTCATTTGAGTCTACATTTTCTTTCACATATATTGTCATTTCCACCTCCAACCCCTGCATGACCTGTTCTGTCCTTCTGATATATTTTGTACCCCGGAATGATTGTGTCAAATTGATAGGCATCACAGAAATCTGGTAGACTGAGGACAATTATATCAATATCCTCTTTTATCATGAGGCACTCTAGTTCACCCATCTTATTATTTAGACTTCTAACATTTATATACAAGCACTTTAAAAAATTGTCACTGTTTATTTGTCTGCCCTTTTCTGATGTGTCCAATTCTTTTTTATGTGAATGTTTCTTGTCTGATCTGGCCCCTAGATTATCCTCTTCCATCCTCTCCTCCTGACTAAAACCTAGAGAATCTCTATCATAGACTCTCCTCTAAGAGAAGTCTCTATCCAATCCACATGCTCCTCTGCAGCAGTCAGCTTTCCCCTATCTCCTAGTTTAAAAACTGCTCTGCAACCTTTTTCATGTTAAGTGCCAGCAATGTGTTTCTACTTTGGTTTAGGTGGAGCCCATCTCTCCTGTATAGGATCCCCCTATCCCAAAGGTTTCCCCAGTTCCTAATGAATCTAAATCTCTTCTCTCTATACCATCATCTCATCCACACATTGAGACTCTGGAGCTCTGCCTGCCCACCTGGCCCTGCGTGTGGAACATTTCTGAGAATGCCACAATAGAGGTCCTGGATTTCAGTCTCTTCCCTAGCAGCCCAAATTTGGCCTCCAGGACATCTCTCCTACCCCTTCCTATGTCATTGGCACCTACATTACCACAACCACCAGCTCCTCCCCAGCACTACATATAAGTATATCTAGATGCCTCGAGAGAGCTGCAACCTTTGCACCAGGCAGGCAAGTCACCATATGGTTCTTCCAGTCATCACAAACCCAGTTATCTATGCTTCTAATGATTGAATCTCCCATTACTAACACCTGCCTTTTCCTAGTGACTGGAGTTCCCTCCCTTGGTAACCTCAGTGTGAGAGGATACCCCAACACCATCTGGAAGGAGGGTCCCAACTATGAGAAGTTTTCTTTCTGCTCCCTTTGACTGCTCTGCTTCCCTGGGCCTTTCATTCTCCTCAACAGTGCAGAGGCTGTCTGACTGGAGGTGGGACAATTCTACAGTGTCCCAGAAAGCCTCATCAACATACCTCTCTTCCTCCCTTAGCTCCTCCAGTTCTGTCACCCTGGCCTCCAAAGCCCGTACTTGGCCTCTGAGGAGCTTCTTGCATCGAATGCACACATATGCCACCCACCCACAGGGCAGGTAAACATACATGCTGCACTCAGTGTAATAAACTGGGTAGCCCCCACTCTGCTGCTGGGCTTCTGCCTGCATTCTCTCCTACAGCTACCTAAGTTAATGAAAGGGTATTGTTTAAATCAAGAAGTTTTGAATATAATTTAGTTTACAGGTTTTAAAGAATGGCAAGTAAACCTTGACCCCTTCCCTACTCCCTTGCAAAACTCCTTGTTAGCAGCCCTGTTTGCAAAGTTCCCTAGTCACTCGCTCACTGCTTTATAAAGCCCTGGCCTTCTTGATAGCCCCACCCACGGACCAAGGCTCAGTCAATTCACAGAGACTTCTAGCTTTCAAACCTTACTTTGAAGCTCACAGCTTCCAACTGCCAGCCACAGCACACAGTCCTTCAAACAAACAAACAAACAGACAGACAATCACAAGCTCAGCACACAGCAAGTAACCCCCAAACACAAACACACACTACAGATAGCCACTTACCCCAAAGGTCCTGTATTTCCTCCTCCTTCACCTGAAGAACTCCCTTGCAAAACTCCCTGTTAGCAGCCCTGTTCGCAAAGCTCCCTGGTCGCTTATTCATCATCACTGTAGTATCTGAGTGCAGTTTCCTTTTCTTTCATTTATACTGCATTTCATAAGTATCATTGATCTACTTTATGAACGCCACATAGAACATCCTGCAGGAAGTGTCTTTGCTATCTTTTGGTTACAATGAGTTTTTAATCAATTTTATTTCAGAAGTTACAACCACTAAAAGTTTCCAGTGCATTTTCTCAGAAGTGGGTCTCCTGAGGGCACTAAGATGTTCCCAGGACAAATTATTAGCACCATGTTCACTGTGCTGAAATTATTTTGTGGAACTTCTGGGAACACAAAGAATGCAGTACGTGAAAAAATAGAGAAGGCTGTTGTCAAGGCTGATTCCCTAGTCTGGCACTTCAAGTGAAGAAGGTGGAGGCCCGCATAGATTCCAGAAATTAATACTAATGTTTGGCTTGGTAAATGCTGCTACCACCCAGCTGAAAAAAACCTGCCTCTTGTAAATCCTGGGAAAACTTACTTGGGAAGTTTTCCCTGAGGCCCCTTGGCTTTTCCATCCTTCCCTCGGGGAAGCCAAGAAAGAAAACAAATAAAAGGGAAACCCAGCTGTTGCCACCAGCAAATTGAAAAACATGCACAGACCTTTTAAGACACAAAACAATCAGTTTTTTAAAAAAGGGTAAATTTTATTTTAAAAAAAAAGGAAGGGAATACATCTGGAAAATCAGGCTATTTCTAGATGTTATAAAGCAACTGAAAAGGGGTTAAACACCAAGAATGGCTCCCTGGGGTTCAGCTTAAAGTTACAAAAGAAAACAAAAATACCTGAGCTTAGCGCAGAGGAAATCCACAAGCCAAAATAAAGAAATAAACCTGATTGTGTCTATCTAAACATTGCCTGTCCCGGTGAATCCTTCGAGGTATGGAAGATAATTTTTCATACCTGGTTCAAACCTGCTGCCCCTGTCTCTTTAGCCAAGAGAGAACAACCAAGAGACAAAGGGAAAGCTTTCCCTCCATTTTTAAAAAGTTCTAACCTTCTCATTGGCTTTTTTGGTCAGGTGTCCACTCCCTTTCCTTTACCTGGGGGATTTTGTTAACTCTTTACAGGTAAGGCAAGAAGAGAACAGCTACCAAGAGGGATTTCATAGCTAACTGACTGGCTGGGTGTCCATAGAAGTGATCTACCCTCCCCTCCCTTCATTTTTCCAGCTGTACTGTTTGGGTTGTCTGACAGCTGTTGTCATTTCATTATTCAGATGAGTTATGATCAGATAAAATGAACAATAATAAATAACATATACCTTTTCATCCATTGCTCTCAGAGCTCTAATTTACTGATAAGAAATGTGAGGCACAGCAGCCAGCAAACAGAGCTGCTAACGGGGAGTTTCCGAGGGAGTTCTGTTGGAGGAGCAGGTTTTTGTAGTTTGTGGATTGCGTTGTGTAGTGTGTATGTGTGTGGAGGCTGTTAGGGGCCGTGTGCTGGGAGAGCGGCTAAGCCCTGATTAGAGGGCGGAGCTTACCTGATTAGGGGTCCTATAAAGGTAGCCGGCCAGTCAGGCAGCGGCACAGCAGCCAGCAAACAGAGCTGCCAACAGGGGAGTTTCAGAGGGAGTTCTGTTGAAGGTTGCAGGGGAGGCCAAGACAGAGGAACCAACAAGCTTGACAAGGTAGCAGACGGTGGTCTGCCAGCGGCCTGGTGCCTGTTGGGGGTCCGTGCTGTGTTATGTGGCTTGGACTGCCAGGCACGAAGTGAGAAAGCCATGACTGACACAGAGGTAGCAGTGAATGACACAGCGAGGATCACTGGATGTGGAAGCTGTGGCATGTACATGATCCTGGAGGGGGTGCCTGAAAAGGGTTACATCTCATGAAGTGCCGCCTGATAGAGCTGATGGAAGAAAAGATCCGAGGATTGGAGATGCAGGTGGAAACTCTGGTTGAGTTTTAGAAGGGGGTTGAAGCAGATGATGGAACACAGACATGAGGGGGCTGAAGGGATAAGCTCAGACATGCAGATGGAAGCAGGACCAAAGAATTCTGAGGAGAAGACTGCTGGGTGAGGAAAGTGGACGGTGGAAGCATGTGACTAAGAGAACCAGGCAGAGGAAAAGACGGGCCAGTGAAGGAGAAATAGAACTCAGGAACAGGTTTGCAGAGTTGGATAATGAAGAAGGGGCACAGCAGGTGGTCGCTGAAGGAGAGAGGGCAAGGAAAAAGAGAAGAGCAGCTAGTCCTGCAGAAGGAGGGGAGGAGTCAATGGAGGCAACACCAAATATAAGCCCCAGGAGGATTGCAAGGGCGAATAGGAATCGAGAGGACTTGCAGCCAGTGGGTGCAGGGGATAGACCAGAGAATCACACTGTCACCAGGAAAAGGCAGGTCTACGTGATTGGAGACTCCTTACTGAGAAGAATAGACAGGCCTGTAACTAGACCTGATCGGGAGAACAGAAGGGTGTGCTGTCTGCCGGTGCTAAGATACAGGATGTGGACCTGAGGCTGAAAAGGATCCTAGCGGGAGCGGGAAAGAATCCGTTGAATTGTCCTTCATGTGGGAACGAATGATACGGCTAGATACTCGCTGGAATGTATCAAGGGAGGACTATGCCAGGTTGGGGAAGATGCTTAAGGAAATCGAGGCTCAGGTGATCTTCAGTGGGATTCTGCCGTTCCTAGAGAAGGGCGACAAAGGTGTGACAAGATTATGGAGATCAACAGATGGCTCAGGCAGTGGTGCTATAAGGAGGGCTTTGGGATGTACAGTCATTGGGAAGCATTTACGGACAGAAGAGACTGTTCTCTCGGGATGGACTTCACCTGAGTAAGGAGGGAAATAGACTTCTAGGATGGAGGCTCACCGAACTGATTAAGAGAGCTTTAAACTAGGAATTTGGGGGAGATGGTTGGGAGATGTCCAGGAGATCTCCACGCCGCCAGAATTTAACCTTGGGAGGGAAGAAAACAAAGTAAGAGGGGATACAGTCATGGACCGAAGAATTGACATAAGGAGGAAGGGCGGTGTAGATACCAGACTAACAGGTGATGCTGGTGGTAGAATGTCTGTGCATAACGGGGTAAAGAATGTCAGTGACACCAAATGCCAAAATTAAAATGTCTGTACACTAATGCGAGGAGCCTAGGTAACAAATGGAGGAACTGGAGCTACTGGTGCAGGAAGTGAAACCGATATTATAGGGATAACAGAAACATGGTGGAATAGTAGTCATGACTGGAGTACAGGTATTGAAGGCTATGTGCTGTTTAGGAAAGACAGAAATAAAGGCAAAGGTGGTGGAGTAGCATTGTACATCAATGATGAGGTTCAACTGTAAAGAAATAAGAAGTGATGGAATGGATAACAGAGTCTGTCTGGGCAAAAATCACACTGGGAAAAAAGCTACTAGAGCCTCCCCTGAGATAGTGCTTGGGGTGTGCTACAGACCGCCGGGATCTGATTTGGATATGGATAGAGACCTCTTTAATGTTTTAATGAAGTAAACACTAAGGGGAAATGTGTGATCATGGGAGACTTCAACTTCCCAGATATAGACTGGAGGACAAGTGCTTGCAAGAATAATAGGGCTCAGATTTTTCTGGATGTGATAGCGGATGGATTTCTTCACCAAGTAGTTGAAGAACCGACAAGAGGGATGCCATTTTAGATTTGGTTTTGGTGAGCAGTGAGGACCTCGTAGAAGAAAATGGTTGTAGGGGACAACCTTGGTCGAGTGATCATGAGCTAATTCAGTTCAAACTAGATGGAAGGATAAACAAAAATAGATCTGGGATTAGGGTTTTTGACTTCTCAAGGGCTAACTTAAAGAGTTAAGGAAATTAGTTAGGGAAGTGGATTGGACTGAAGAACTTGTGGATCTAAATGCGGAGGAGAGGCCTGGAATTACTTCAAGTCGCAGCTGCAGAAACTATCGGAAGCCTGCATCCCAAGAAAGGGGAAAAAAACCATAGGCAGGAGTTGTAGACCAAGCTGGATGAGCAAGCATCTCAGAGAGGTGATTAGGAAAAAGCAGAAAGCTTACAAGGAGTGGAAGAAAGGTGGGATTAGCAAGGGAAAGCTACCTTAGTGAGGTCAGAACATGTAGGGATAAAGTGAGGAAGGCTAAAAGCCATGTAGAGTTGGACCTTGCAAAGGGAATTAAAACCAATAGTAAAAGGTTCTATAGCCACATAAATAAGAAGAAAACAAAGAAAGAAGAAGTGGGGCCGCTATACACTGAGGATGGAATGGAGGTTAAGGATAACCTAGGCATGGCCCAATATCTAAATAAGTACTTTGCCTCAGTCTTTAATAAGACTAATGAGGAGTTAGGGATGATGGAAGGATGATAAACGGGAATGAGGATATGGAGGTGGATATTACCGCATCTGAGGTAGAAGCCAAACTTGAACAGCTTTAATGGGACAAAATCGGAGGGCCCGACAATCTCCATCCAAGAATATTAAAGGAACTGGCGCATGAAATTGCGAGCCCGTTAGCGAGAATTTTTAATCAATCGGTAAACTCGGGGTTGTACTGTATGACTGGAGAATTGCTAACGTAGTTCCTATCTTCAAGAAAGGGAAAAAAAGTGATCTGGGTAACTATAGGCCTGTTAGCTTGACGTCTGTAGTATGTAAGGTCTTGGAAAAAATTTTGAAGGGAGAAAGTAGTTAAGGACATTGAGGTCAATGGTAATTGGGACAAATTGCAACATGGATTTACTAAAGGTAGATCGTGCCAAACCAACCTGATCTCCTTCTTTGAGAAGGTGACAGATTACTTAGACAAAGGAAATGCGGTAGATCTAATTTACCTCGATTTCAGTAAGGCGTTTGACACGGTTCCGCATGGGGAATGTTAGTTAAATTGGAAAAGATGGGGATGAATATGAAAGTTGTAAGGTGGATAAGGAACTGGTTAAAGGGGAGACTCCAGCGGGTCGTACTGAAGGGTGAACTGTCAGGCTGGAAGGAGGTTACTAGTGGAGTCCCTCAAGGATCAGTTTTGGGACCAATCTTATTTAACCTTTTTATTACTGACCTTGGCACAAAGAGCGGGAATGTGCTAATAAAGTTTGCGGATGACACAAAGCTGGGGGGTATTGCTAACACGGAGAAGGACCGGGATACTATACAGGAAGATCTGGACCCCTTGTAAACTGGAGTAATAGTAATAGGATGAAATATAATAGTGAAAAGTGCAAGGTCATGCACTTAGGGATTAATAATAAGAATTTTAGATATACATTGGGGACGCATCAGTTGGAAGCAACAGAGGAGGAGAAGGACCTTGGGGTATTGGTTGATCAGCAGGATGACTATGAGCCGCCAATGCGATATGGCCGTTAAAAAAGCAAATGCGGTTTTAGGGTGCATCAGGCGAGGTATTTCCAGCAAGGATAAGGAGGTGTTAGTACCGTTATATAAGGCACTGGTGAGACCCCACCTGGAATATTGTGTGCAGTTCTGGTCTCCCATGTTTAAGAAGGATGAATTCAAACTGGAACAGGTTCAGAGACGGGCTACTAGGATGATCCGAGGAATGGAAAACCTGCCTTATGAAAGGAGACTCAAAGAGCTTGGCTTGTTTAGCCTGGCCAAAAAGGGCTGCTGGGGGATATGCTTGCTCTATATAAAATATATCAGGGGGATTAACATTAGGGAGGGAGAGGAATTATTTAAGCTTAGTACTAATGTAGGCACAAGGACAAATGGGTACAAACTGGACATTAGGAAGTTTAGACTTGAAATTAGATGAAGGTTTCTAACCATTAGGGAGTGAAGTTCTGGAATAGCCTTCCGAAGGAAGTAGTGGGGGCAAAAGACTTATCTGGCTTTAAGACTAAGCTTGATAAGTATATGGAGGGGATGATATGATGGGATAGTTTAATTTGGGCAATTGATCTTGGATTATCAGCAGATAAGTCTGCTCAATGGTCTGTGAGGGATGTTGGATGGGATGAGATCTGAGTTACTGCAAAGAATTCTTTCTTTAGCGCTGGCTGGTGAGTCTTGCCCACATGCTCAGGGTTTAGCTGATCGCCATATTTGGGGTCGGGAAGGAATTTTCTCCAGGGCAGATTGGCAGAGGCCCTGGAGGTTTTTTGCCTTCCTCTGCAGCGTGGGGCATGGGTCGCTTGCTGGTGGATTCTCTGCAGCCTTGAGGTCTTCAAACCACAATTTGAAGACTTCAATAACTCAGACATAGGTTAGGGGTTGTTATAGAAGTGGATGGGTAGGGTTCTGTGGCCTGCTTTGTGCAGGAGGTCAGACTAGATGATCTATTGGTCCCTTCTGACAGCAATCTATCCATTGGCTGTCACTGGCTAAACTGAATCAATGGGAGATGTTCTACTAAAGTAGCTGCCCTGACACTACTTAGTCTTTTCTGAACGCTCTGTTAGAGGACCCTGGGCCAGATTTATACCTTGAGGAACTCCACTGGTTTCAGTAAAGTTACACCAGACATATATATATATATCCCCTCTCATTAGGTCTACTGTTGTAGTAGCATTCCATCAATTCCAGGTTCTCTTGTCTCATCCATGAATGGTTTGTTCCAGTAGCCCACTTATCGTCAGATTGTCCTGGTTCCTCAACATCTGGCCGCGGACCTTGTTAATCCGGGCGACGTCCGAGCCGGCATGACTCTCCTAGTTCGTGTCACTCTCATATTTGAGGTAGGCAGGTGAAGCGTTAGGGGGTCTTTTGCCCAAGGACCCCTACTGGAAAGTTTGGGTACCACCAAGATTTGAACCCCAGTCTCTATCGTATCAAAGGGCGGTCTCCTGTATCAAAGGGCGGCGCTCTTAAACACTACGCTATATATGGGGATATATGAATGTATGAGGGGACTGTGGATGAACAAAAGACCTACATCCACATTACTGAGAAACAGCTAGTTACCAATGCTTCAACATAGTAAAGAGGAAGCTGCTCTCACAGCTTGAGATACACCAACTCCACATTACATCCCAGACTCAAGAAGACCTGGAAGAACAAGTGGATGTGCAGCCCACACCTGAAGCTGAAACTTCACTGCCACCCCCTCCATTGCAGAGCACAGCAGCTGATATGAGGCATAAGATCATGGAAACTAGCTACAGTCAATCCTCGAGACCGATTACCAAGGCTCAGTGGAGAAGTACCATCAGATAGTATGGTAGAAGATGCCAATAGAGCCCTCATGACAATCCCTACTACCACATAACTTAACCAATGAACTGGTATACGCTACAGCCTCTGTAATCCTGGAGATGCTTGGCTACACGATCAAGAAGAACAACAGTATGTACCCACCCTGGAAAATGAGGTTGGAGGATAAGATCAAGGCAACTCGGAGAGAAAGTTAGTCAGCTGGTGGAACTACAGAAGGGTGTAGAGATTAAGGATAAGACTCGGCTACTGAAAAAATACAAGGGCCTGACTCCATCTGAAGCCCTAGAGACTGCTAAACAAAGGCTCACAGCACTAGCTACCAGGCTAAGGAGATACACTAGAGAAGCAGAGGCCAAAAAGTAAATGCCCTGTTCTCCAAAGAACCATCCAAGGTGTACTCCCAACTGCAGTGCAACAACACAATAACAGCAGAGCCACCAGCAGCAGAAACTGAACAGTACTGGAAGAACATATGGAGAAAGAGAAGACTCATAACACCAGTGCAAAGTGGCTGCAGGACTGAGAACAGAGCACAGCAATCTCCCAGAACAGAAACCAGTCACCATCACAGTAGAAGACATCCAGCAGCGGGTCAAGAACATGAAGAGCTGGACAGCACCTGGACCAGACATGATCCACACCTACTGGCTAAAGAAACTAACAGCAGTGCATGAACGCCTAGCAGCACAGATGAACCAGCTGCTAGCAGCAGGCTCCCACCCAAACTGGCTAACACAAGGAAGGACAGTGCTGATCATGAAAGACCCCTGCAAGGGGCAGAACCGTCCAACTACCGGCCAATAACCTGCCTCCCCACAACATGGAAAGTCCTATCAGGCATCATAGCTGCCAAGCTACAGGACCACATGGGCCAGTACATGAGCACAGCTCAGAAGGGCATTGGGAACACACCAGAGGCTCAAAACACCAGTTGCTCATAGATAGAGCAGTCGCCCAAGACTCAAGGTCTAGACAGACCAATCTGAGCACAGCCTGGATTGACTACAGGAAAGCCTACGACTCAATGCTGCACACGTGGATCTGTGAATGTCTGGCGCTATACAAAGTCAACAGGACACTAAGGACCTTCCTCAAGAACTCAATGGGACTATGGAAGACAACACTAGAAGTCAACTCAAGGCAGCTTGCACAAGTGGCCATCAAGTGTGGCATATACCAAGGTGATGCACTGTCCCCGCTGCTGTTCTGCATAGGCTTAAACCCCTCAGCCAGATAATCACAAGGACTGGATACGGGTACAGGTTCAGGAGTGGAACTACCATCAGCCACCTCCTCTACATGGATGACATCAAGCTGTATGCTAAGAATGAACGAGACATCGACTCGCTAATCCACCTGACGCGGATCTACAGTGAGGATATCGGGATGTCATTCGGACTGGAGAAGTGTGGCCGGATGGTAGTGAAGAGAGGGAAGGTAGTCAAGACTGATGGGGTGGAACTACCAGCGGGCCACATAGCAGACATACAGACCAGCTACAAGTACCTTGGCGTCCCACAGTCACATGGAAACCACGATGAGGAGCAAGGAAGACAGCAACATCCAAGTATCACCAAAGGATAAGACAGGTCCTGAAGAGCCAGCTCAGTGGGAAGAACAAGATCCACGCCATCAAGAGATACGCCCTGCCAGTCATCAGATACCCTGCCGGTATAGTGAGCTGGCCAAAGGAGGACATGGAGGCTGCCGATGTGAAAACCCGGAAGCTCCTCACAATGCACGGAGGTTTCCACCCCAAGTCCAACACCCAGAGACTGTATACCAGCCGGAAAGAAGGCGGGCGGGGCTTGGTGAGCGTCAAAGCCACTGTCCTGGATGAAACCCGGACATCCAGGAGTACATCAGTAAGATGGCCCCAAAGATGAGCTGCTGAGAGAATGCCTGAGGCAGCAGCAGACATGGGAGGAAGACCAAGCAGAAGAAGTGCCATGGCAAGACAAGACCCTGCATGGGATGTACCACATGACAGATAGCTGAGGTGGCTGACATTGGGAAATCCTACCAGTGGCTGGAAGGGCTGGACTAAAAGACAGCACTGAGGCACTGATCATAGCAGCACAGGAACAGGCACTGAGCACCAGATCCATTGAAGCAGGGGTCTACCACACTAGAGAGGACCCAAGGTGCAGACTGTGCAGAGAGGCCTCAGAGACAGTCCAACACATAGTGGCAGGATGTAAGATGCAGGCAGGAACAGCATACACTGAACGGCACAACCAAGTGGCTGGCATTGTGTACAGGAACATCTGCACAGCGTATGGGCTAGACCCCTCCCAAGACCAGATGGGAGATTCCACAGAAGGTTGTGGAGAATAGCAGGGCTAAGATTCTGTGGGACTTCCAGATCCAGACGGACAGGCAGGTACTGGCCAATCAACCAGACATCGTGGTAATAGACAAGGACAGAAGAGCGGTGGTGATAGATATAGCAGTGCCAAGACACAGCAACATCAGGAAGAAGGAATATGAGAAGCTGGAGAAGTACCAGGGCCTGAAAGAGGAACTAGAGAGGATGTGGAAAGTGAAGGCCAAAGTGGTCCCAGTGGTGGTAGGAGCACTCGGGGCTGTGACTCCTAAGCTGGGTGAGTGGCTCCAACAGATCTCAGGAACAACATCAGAGCTCTCTGTCCAGAAGAGTGCAGTGTAGGAACAGCTAAGATACTGTGCAGAACCCTCAAACTCCCAGGCCTCTGGCAGAGGACCCGAGGTTGAGGAAGACACATACCACCCATAGGGGTGAGAGGGGAATTTTTATATATATATATATATATATATATATGTTATGGCAACAAGATGTAAGGAGACAAAGGTAAGAGTGCCATAAGAGTCACAATTCACAATACTGTTATGGTTGTGACCTTAAATATCAGACATTACACTTTTTTTTTTCAATTGACATCAGTGGGTGTTTACACAAGTAAGAACTTCCAGATTTGGCCCATAGTTCTTTGTTAATGAATAAACTAGTAAGATCTTATATTTTCTGCACTGCTTTAAAACTAACTGTGAATTGATGGAGGGAAAAGACAGTCTGAGCAATTGAGTTTTAATTTACATCCCAGATTCTTTCTGTAATGCTGATCAATCTTGGCACCAAAATGAAGTTAATCCTAATGTGAGCATATAATTTAGTACCAACAAAATGAATCATCATGTTATATGCAGTTTAAAATGTTTTCTTAGCAATTATGGTACCGAGCTTTTGATATTCTAAAAATGAATTCTCCTTGCAAACTTCTTAAAGATTCAAAAATTATTATTGTTTCATTATATTTTTAGTTGTTTTCAAAATATTGTCTATTTATGCATTCGGCATTTACAACAGAAGACCTCTCCTAATTCCAAAAATAAATGTCTTGATTTTCACATGTGCTGACTCTCTTTCATTCCTAATGATTATAGTGGGAATTGTGGGTGCCCAGTACCTCTGAAAATCAAGCCAAAATACAGCAACTTTTTGATTTATTGACAACTCCAGCCAATAATTGTTTTCCCTTTTGTGACTTATCTTGTGTAAGAAGATAGAATTTCTGATTTGAGTAAGTCAGAGAATTTGAATTTAAGTCATCATCTTTTAATGAATGTTGTGAAAAACAGAAGAGTCTTATCTTGAAAGAAGCTATGAGATTTTCTTTTTTAAATCTAGGTATACTCAAACCAATAGTTAAGAAACATGTCATTTTCCTGTACAGTTCTTTTCAACTATTAAACTTGGTACTTGGGAGCTGCAAATTTGTATAAAGTCATTGATTCCACCCCACACTAGGTAACAGCTGTTTAATTCACTCTTCAGCAATCCTCCTTTCCAGATGACATTGGGTCTGTAATGAGAGACTTCATTATTGATGAAGTCAGGTAGTAGGCTCTTGCTGGATATCCAAAGTACAAACATTCATCAGGAACATGCAGTTGAGGCATGAAGGAAGTGGGAATGGGGAGGTATTTTTTCACTTCCTTGGAACCACAAAACTCTAAGATTCTTTTTTGCAATATATGCATTATGACACTAACCCTATTATAGGACAGTATTACGGGATGCTGCGCTCACTGCTAGTCAGGCGCCTCCTCCTGGTTATTCTGGGGATTAGTTCTTGAGGTCAGTGCCTCTGTCTATGGTTTGCAAACCATCACTCTGACTCTGGTCTGCAGCTCCTCTTGCTCCGGAACCCACAACATCCTCTTAGTCACTTAGCCCTTTGGCTATATCAGTCAGTGTTCCCCCGTCTAGAGTTCATGTCTCCAACAGTCCTATGCAATCTTCCCATTCACTGGCCCGGTGCCACTGCCTCATGGCTAGTGAGGGAACCCAGGTCCACCTTCTACAAAGGATTCCAGTCCAGGGACCCTCAGCTCAGCTGTTCTGGGCTTCCTCTCTCTGCTCTCACTGCTCCTTCTCTGAATACTTTCTACACTCTGGTTCCCCTTCTATCTCTGGGTGAACCAGCTCCAAGAACCCTCTTCCCAGGGAGGAACTACATTTTCTCAGCAGTAGCCCAAGTCTCTAGCCAGCTTCCTGGCATTATAGGCCCAGCCTGTTCCTTCACAGTTGTGCTTCTCTCTAATTAGCTGCCTCCAGCCAAAGGCTCCCTTGTTTGCAGCCTAATTAGCTGATTGGGCTCACTTGGCTCAATTCTCCTTTTCCAGGGCTAGTGTGGGAATCTCACCCCATCACAACAATACTGTACACATCCACACACAGCAAACATTAATTGATACAACTTTGCAAAACACTATGACCACAATCTCTTAACATCTCTGTAAACTGTGCTATCATGTTAATTTTACACCCTAGGTTGTATAAAGGTGAATTTTACACAGAGGCCTACACATTCTTTTTGCAAAACAATAATTCCTGAACCCATTCCACACAAAAAACCAACAACCCAACACACACACACGCACACACATTACTAATCACTATCAAAGTATTAAACTTTAAACAATATATTAGAATTTAAATAGTGCCTATGTACATGGCACCCATTAGCACAGCTGTACCTGCCAAAGGTTGGTCCCAAATTGCCCAAAGGTAAGCATTCAGATTTTGCTTAGAAATATGGATTGCCTGGTCCATCTTTGCTGTGAAAACCCAGCATGATTCTTTTCCTATTGTAAGTCTTGTCCAGGTCTCCTTTTTATCAACTTTCTTGGCTCCTTTGAAAGATGCTCTGGACCTCTCTGCAGTTCATAATGCACAATCCAGGGCAAGCTGAATAGAAAGCACTACATCTACTTGCATTTTCATATTTTATTCAAAAGACTGAAACCAAATGAAACCTCCTTCTATCACCTCTTCATATATATGCAAATCAGCAAAATTGCATTCCATTCCTCCTTTTCCCCAGAATCCAACAGTGTCTTCCTTGGAGTCTTTTTGGAGCTTTCTTTTAGAAACTTTCAACTTTTCTCACAGTCCAGAATACCCCTCTTTACTCTTCGGAGGAAGAAAAATAATCTGAGGAGAGGAGAAATTGAACTATTTTGAAAGAATTATTTATCCCTTACATTTCACTGGAAAAAGTTTAAGAGCCTGATCCAAAATCTAGTCAATTGGAATTGATAACAAGCTTGGGTATGATGAAGGGTGTTTTCAAATGGCTAGGCTCTAGCTATTTATTTTCTCCTATAAAAGACAAGATACATCCAGAAACCAATTACTAAAATTTGAGAGACACTGCAAGGGAATTCATCAGCTTAAATTTGGCTCAACACTTCCTTAAGAAATAGCTTTTATAAAACAAAATAAAAAATGTGCCAATGATATTAAAACAAAAATCCAAGAACAACAATTTTCAGCTTAGATTTAATATTTCCTACACAAACATTACAGAACTGTACTGTTTCATTAGAATCAGAAAGAAAAACTATAAGTAAAAATGAAATGAGCTCCTCTAGTCTATTTCCAATTGTCCAAGAATAGAGAACTCTAACAAACAGCATGTTTCTTTTTATACATCTATAATTTTTCAGTTGCTAAAGTCTATATTAGGATATCCTTACTCCTGTAGGTAAAACAGACATGGAAAGAACTCAGTGAAATCATGTTTTATTTAGGAAGCTATGTTTTTTTATTTTGTATTCCAGTGCTGCGCAAGTAGCAATGTGATACATTTTTCAGTGTATTAACATTCCCACCTCATTCTCAATCTCTCCAAGGTAGGAAAGTTTGAAACATTCTCATGGCATTCAACAGAAACCACTGAGTTCGGTGAAGAAGTGGAGTTAACAAGATATTGATGATGGAAAAAAGAGTCTTACTATTGTGCAAGAGAAACACTTAGAAAACAGAACAAACTCTCATTAGCTAACCTGGAGGACACAGTTACTTGGCAACTTCCTGGGTGGTGTTCAAAGTCCTAAAGAGTGAAAGATGGCTAAACAGGGGGAAACTGATGATTCTTAAAAAATCACAGATAGAGATATCACATTAAAAATGTTTACAGGCTGATATTTGGGACACACTTCAGATGCTATTATTTAAATTATATCTCTACAAAATGTCATTTCATTTAGGTTTGTGCGTGTTAATCTAGGATTACAGAAAACTACTTTGTGTTTTATACACATTGTGGGACTGAGTCTCCCTGCATTTACACCATTATAAATCAAAAGTATCACTGTTATTCAGAGTTGCACTGATGTAAGTGTGAATTAGGCCCTCTGCCTTGCATGTGTTTCATTAATATGCATACAAGAAAATGTTACCATACTCGTAAGGCTCTAAATGTAAGTGAAGACAGTCTGACCTTCATAGCTACTGTGGATTTGCAGGGTGGGACCAAGAAGGTAATCAAAACCCCTGGGGTTGCCCTGTGATAGCAGTCAGCTAATAAGCCAGGTCTACTGTGAGTAGAGCTCTCAGATACCTGCCGCAGGCTGGCTGGGGTGAAGAACAGTGAAGAAATATGGAAGAAGTCCTCTTTCTTGCTCTACTCATCACTGCAAAATCATTCCTGCCGTCCCCTCCCCCTACCACATGCTATTATGAATGCTAATAACAGTTTTGGGTTCTTTTGTCTTACAGTTGCATTTGGGATTTTCATAGAACAGTGCGAAAGTAGAAGAATTCTACAGTTACCTGGACTGAAGCATTCTTGTGGTTTTATGTGGTGTGGGTATCACAGACTTTGACATTAATATGGATATTAAGGAAGCTGGAACAGCTGCGCGAGCTCCTGTGGACTTGACAAGTTGTACAATTGTTTTGTGTGAACTTGTAAGGATTTCATAGATTTCAACAGTGGCTTGGCTGGCAGAGGTGACAGAAGAATTTTTCTGGTTGGATAACATTGGTATTTGAAGACTTTATGGTTGGTTGGTGTAAGTGTTCAAGCACGTAGACAGTTAGTTGATATAAACCATTTGCTGAATTGGTTGATATAAACCATTTGCTGAATTTGTGATTTTTAGTTTCACGGGGTCACAACTGTGTGTGGTAGGTCCAAGCATCAGAGTGCCAGAACTAATTTTCATCAGGTCGTTATTGGGGATGCTTATCTCAAATCTGCAAGGGGAGAGACTTAGGATGAAACCCTTTTCCTTGCAGATCAGGCATCATCATATCTTGCTTACAAAAGGGGGTTTGAACTCACAGAGAAGCCTGAACGATCTTACAAGTCTTGGTGGTTTCCCAGGGCATAAGCTGTTTTGAATCGCAGGCAATGAAAGACATTTGGTAGCACAGACTCTGATGGGGCCTTAGTTTAATTGGATTGGTAGAGCTCTGGGAATGGTATGCTCTAGATCTGAGCAATGAAAAGGGACAGATCCATCCGCCTTTTCCTTTTGTTGCCAAGACACGTTGCTCTAAGAGGTCATCCTGTTATGGATTTAATAAGGTTGAAGGCAGTTAGCCAAAATTTCAAGATCTATGGTGGTCTCATTGGTCCCTGTCATTCACAAATTGTGTCACTAATTCCTACAACAGTTAGGCTGCTGGCATGCTGACTACAGCTTATCATGCTGACCAATATAGTCTCAGTGTTTCCTCATACTCCCCTGTTAGTCTCTGTGTATCCATCTGTTGTCTCTTGTCTTATACTTAGATTGTAATTTCTGTGGGGCAGCATTTGTCTTTTTGTTCTTTTTGTTCTGTGCTTGTACATCCCCTAACACAATAATGTAAATAATAATAATGATAGATCCTTATCCCATCTTGATAAGATACATTTTCAAAGGTCCAAAGTTAGAACTGTACAGTGTCTATTCGTTAGCTGCTTTAGAAGAGTTCACTGTGACACAGTATATCACAATGACTTCAAAGGACATTGTTGCAAGATGTAGAATCAGTCAAGATATAAACGTCCATTTAAATCCATGACACAGGCCTTGTAGAATGAATCAAGTTGGAAAACATCAGCAGTGACTGAAAGAGGTACTTGCAAGTGAAGTAAAATGTAAATAAACAATATGTTTCCTTTAAGCCATTTTCCTATATTGTTCTATTTTTAAAAGTTAACAGGAAACTAAAGAGTATAAGTCATTTACTCTTTAGTTTCCTGTTAACTTTTAAATATTAAAGGCTTATATTGAAGAAAGGAAAGGGAATGAAATGTTAAATTGATTCTCTATCTCAACTGTCCAAGATACTGTGATTGTCTCCAAAAAATGCATGATATTATTTATCCCATGTACTCCAATATTAATTTAATATGCAACATAATGTAGTGAAGAGATAATGTTATTAGTTACATCAAATTAGTGAAAAATACAGTAGTGTAAGATGCAGTGAGAGGAGGTAAATTCATGGATTGGGATTTCAACCTCAGTAAATCTTAGCCTATGCTTCGCCTGAAGACAATGATAGTTAGAAATGCCAAATCATACTGACTGATAGAATAGCTTTGTTCCTATCACTTAATAATATGGTAGAAATTTAAGAAATGCATTTTGAAACTGTGGCCCATAATGTCTTTTCATTATTTCACTCACTGCTGAATAAAAGTAATGTAGGTGTGGTTGCCACTTTGACAGCATTTAATGCAACAATCTTACAGGAAATCTGAGGGCTTTTTTTTTACCTTATCAGATGACCTCTATTTTTTTCCAGTACTTAGACTTTTTCTAGGTATGTCACAGTGCAGATGAACAGGATAAGGCCTTTTCCCAAACAGTTGATAATATAATTTCATACAACACATGAAGTGGCAACAAAATCCTGGATAGGTATTGAAATGATATTGAAACTAATAACAGTGGTAAGTGCTAATGATTCAACAAATCCTGCAGAATCTTAGAACATAAGAGGAAGTGTTCATATTTCATATTTGCCTCCTAATGAATACTATACAAAAACTAAACTTCCTGAGCAAAAGATAGACCATGTAAAAATAACCCCCTAAGGGAATAAATGCATGAGCGAATAAAGGATCAGAGGAATAAAAGCAATTAAAAATAGGGCTGTCAATAAATTAAAAAAGCTAATCGTGGTTAATTGCATGATTAAAAAAAATTAATCATGATTATTCACATAATTAATCACGATGCTAAATAATAAGAGAATACCATTTGTTTAATTGTTTTTGGATGTTTTTTACATTTTCAGATATATTGATTTCAATTACAACACAGAATACAAAGTGTACAGTGCTCACTTTATATTTATTTTTATTACAAATATTTGCACGGTAAAGAACAAAAGAAATTGTATTTTTCAATTCCCCTATTACAAGTACTGTAGTGTAATGTCTTTATCATGAAAATTGAATTTACGAATGTAGAATTATGTTAAAAAAAAACCCTGAATTCAAAAATAAAAAATGTAAAACTTTAGAGCCTAAAAGTCCACTCAGTCCTATGTCTTGTTCAGCCAATTGCTGAGGCAAACAAGTTTATTTACATTTTCAGGAGATAATGATGCCTGCTTCTTGTTTACAATATCACCTGAAAGTGAGAACAGGCATTCACATGGCACTGTTCTAGCCAGCATCACAAGATATTTATGTGCCAAATGCCCTAAAGATTCATATGTCCCTTCATGCTTCAACCATCATTCCATGGGACATGCATCCATGCTGATGATGGGTTCTGCTCAATAATGATCCAAAGCAGTGTGGACTGGCACATGTTCATTTTCTTCATCTGAGTCAGATGTCACCAGCAGAAGGTTGTTGTCTTTTTTTTTGGTGATTCGGGTTCCATAGTTTCTTCATTAGACTATTGCTCTTTCAATACTTTTCACAGCATGTTCCATACCTTGTCCCTCTCAGATTTTGGAAGGCACATCAGATTCTTAAACCTTAGGTCAAGTGCTATAGCTTTCTTTAGAAATACATTGGTAACTTCTTTGCATTTTGTCAAATCTGCAGTGAAAGTGTTCATAAAATGAACAACGTGTTGGATCATCATCCACGACTGCTGTAACATGATATATATGGCACAATGCAGGTAAAGCAGAGTAGGAGACATACAGTCCTTCCCCAAGGAGTTCAGTCACAAATTTAATTAATGCATTATATTTTTAACGAGTGTTATCAGCATGGAAGCATGTCTTCTGGAATGGTGGCCGAAGCATAAAGGGGCATATGAATGTTTAGCATATCTGGCATGTAAATACCTTGCAATGCCTGCTACAAAAGTGCCATACAAACACCTATTCTCACTTTCTGGTGACACTGTAAATAATAATTTACATTAGGTTTTATGTCCCGTAAATGTAAACAAAGTTGTGGTTTTTTGT
This sequence comes from Chelonoidis abingdonii, assembly GCF_003597395.2. Classification (NCBI taxonomy): domain Eukaryota; kingdom Metazoa; phylum Chordata; order Testudines; family Testudinidae; genus Chelonoidis; species Chelonoidis abingdonii. The sequence goes on from NC_133769.1 coordinate 295,719,560, forward strand.
GACTAGCTGAACAAGATGTAGGACTGAGTGGACTTGGAGGCTCTAAAGCAGGGGTCGGCAACCTCTGGCACATGGCTCGCCAGGGTAAGCCAGTTTGTTTACCTGCTGCGTCCACAGGTTCGGCCAATCACGACTCCTACTGGCCGCGGTTTGCTGCTCTAGGCCAGTGGGTGCTGTGAGAAGCCGTGGCCAGCACATCCCTCGGCCCGTGCCGCTTCCCACGGCCTCCATTGGCCTGGAGCGGCAAACTGCAGCCAGTGGGAGCCACAATCGGCTGAACCTGTGGACATGGCAGGTGAACAAACTGGCATGGCCTGCCAGGGTGCTTACCCTGGTGAGCCGAGTGCCAGAGGTTGCCGACCCCTGCTCTAAAGTTTTACATTGTTTTGTTTTTGAGTGCAGTTACGTAATAAAAAAACCTACATTTGTAAGTTGGACTTTCACAATAGAGATAGCACTGCAGTACTTGTATGAGGTGAACTGAAAAATGCTTTCTTTTGTTTATAATTTTTAGAGTGAAGATATTTCTAATAAAAATAATAGTATAAAGTGAGCAGTGTATGCTTTGTATTCTGTGTTGCAATTGAAGACAATTACATATTTGAAAATGTAAAAAAATATATATATTTAATAAATTTAACTTAATATTCTGTTGCTTAACAATATGATTAAAACTGCAATTAATCATGATTAATTTTGTTAATCACGATTAATTTTTAAGTTAATCACGTGAGTTAACTGCGATTAATCGGCAGCCCTAAAAACAAACCAACAACAAAGTTTAATTACGGTTCTTAACCATATAGAAAATTTTAATCCTCAATAAAATAATAAAATAAATATTTAAAGGAAAATATATGCATCTAGTAGATAAAAAAATTATGATCAATAAACAGTATGAGTTTGTAAAGAGCAAATCATGTAAGACATTCTTGATCTGCTTTTTTACTAAATGCAATAGATGCAATACACTCTTTACAAAAGCATCTGATAGAAGTCTTGTCGAATTGCCTTAGAGATCAATACTGTCACATAGATTGAAAACTATCTGAGGAACCATAAAAAAAGGATAATGACAACCAGCAATATGTCAAGATTGGGGTATGTGGTGCTAAATTAGCAGCTTTATTAATGCTCTAGAAGAGAGAATAAATGGACCATTACATGCAACTAAAAATTATTCTAAACTAGGAGGTATCTCAAACACCAGTAGAGGACAGAGTTAAAAATAAACGGTGACCAGAAGGTTAGAATAGGCCAGTAAAAATGAAAGGAGATTCAACCTGGAAACATAAAAACTAACATCTGCGGGGAATAGACCAAAATACAGATATTCAAGGGATGCAGTAATGGTGTAAAAAACCTATGGGTGATAGTGGACAGTAATTTTTATATTAGCTTGCAATGCGACATGGCAACAAAAGAAGAGTACGTGAGTTGGGGCTATACATAGCGGGGTATAAAGTCACAAAGGGAGAAGAGTTGGGTTCTATTTAAAATGGTCTGTAAAGACCACTCCATATATAATGAATATGGTAGCTGGCACTGGGAGACAGAGCTAAGTGTAATAGGTAATGATATTTGTGTGCTTCCTGCCATGGAGGAGCTGCCTACTAAGGAGAGAGGAACACAGGTAAATTGGAATTTGCCTGATCAAGAACCAAGTGAAAAATGAGTAACAACTAACTAAAGACCTCTGGATTTATTGTAAAAGACTAAGCTATTACAAATGTATGACGGTGATAGACAGGGGTTGGTCGAAATAATGTATACAAGTTTTCAAAAAAAAAAAATTCACACAGATTTTATTTTGAAACTAAAAGCTAAGGCAGTTTAAAGTCCCATGTTATCCAAAATTATTTTGAAGGTTATGTGTTTGGTGGTTTTTTTGGTCTCATCTGTATTGCAAGATATTTTAGCATCTTTCCTCAAATTCAAATCTCTCCAATAATCTGATCTTTTATTCTTATTAGTATTGCAAGCAACAGCAAATCTACAGAGGCTGGTTCTTTAGTATGGCTGGTCTATAAGGAATTTCATTTGAGTTTTTGACAAAATTTTGCCCTTACAGCTTAGTATTCCTTTAAAAAAAAAGTATTTTAAGTTAGATCTATAATAAATGCAAGGCTTCACGTGTATGTGTTAGCACATCCAAACATGATGGTAGAGTAGGTTTGCTTCATGAAGTCCTGAAATAAATACATTCAAATAGATCTTATTCAATGAAGGCTGTCTCAGATAAGGACCTATAATTTTACTACAAGATCAAACTATAGGATCTTTGATCTGAAGGAACAGTACAACATTTCCTTTCCTTAAATCTGGGAGTTCTGTAAGTGCAACCTTGCAGAATGAACACTAGCAGCTAAATCACAGCTCACAATTTCATTCATGAGTTCAATTTCAAGTCAGATGCTATCCCATTGATGTCTAACTTCAGAAAGTTTAACTAGAATTAAGTAGTAACTTAAAAAGATTAGATGATATCACATAGTATAATGCAAGCTTGACATCAAATAGCTAGAAGCCTTATTAGTCTTGAACCAAAAGTGCAGAAGCTAATGTCACAACTACAAAAATAGTGAGGCAATGAAAAAGAGCAAGCTGTGCTGGAAACTTGCTTACCAGAACTCAGTGCACATCATCAACCTAATACCCTTGAAAAGGTCCTCAATACTTTTACAGTTTCCTGTGAGAAAACACTAACACCGTAACCCATGGCCAGCCCCTTTCCACCCTCCACAAAGACTCTCTCATGGAGATTACACCACAGGGTAAAGTCACGGGAGCTACTCCAAAATACGGGAGATCCCATGAGCCCCTAGAAACCCTGGATCTCATACCAACTCTAGCCCCTGGCAGTCATCTACTCTCAAGGGTAAAAGTAATATTAAATTCTTACTGGTACGGGGGCTTGTTCTGGCCCCCGGAAGGGGTGGGGCCTCAAGCAGAAGAAGCGGGGCTGGGGGTCAGCCTCCCCCAGCCAGACTATCCATGCTGCCTGGCCCCCACCACCTGGGATTCTGGCAGCGATTTTAAAGGGCCCGGGGTTCTGATTGCTGCCGCGTTAGCAGTGGAGGTGACCAGGAACCTCGGGCCCCTTTAAATCGCTGGCCCCGGGGCAGTTACCCCTTTTGCCCCCACCTGTCGGCAGCTCAGGGAGCAAAAGGGGCAATGATGTTAAGCACTGCAGCAGCATTTTAACATCATTGCCCCTTTTGCCTCCCCCGTTGGCAGCCCTACTGGTAGGGTCCCTACCGGCAGGGCCACCAGCCGGGGGGGAAGGGAAGGGTCCTTTTCCATGGTAGCATTTTAAGAACCCTACTTAAAGCACTGCCGTGGCAGTGCTTTTACATGGGCTGCATATGGACCATATTGACTTTTTACTGGTATGCTGTACTGGCCCATATTGGCTCACTTTCACTCCTGTCTGCCCCCTAATTGTATGAGTCCAATCAAGCCATGCTGCCAGGGAACTCTCCTGACTGCAGCTGACCTGGGACTCACAGATGTACAGGGGAGGTCAACAGAAAATATAACATACATCCTGGGGCTAGACTGCCTTTTCCAGTTAAGTTCTGTGGACAAGAGCGGAGAAAATAGTAACCCTCCCTGACCCAACCTGGCTCCAGCTTTTTTCCTTACATGGAATAACTTCATCTCTTTGCCAGCCCTCTTTCTATATAGAGGAGGAGAGATCCATGTATGGTGGGACCTCTATGGATAGGCTTGATCCAGCCCCAGATTTTCATTATTCTTCCTATTACATTAAAGTGATCAAACTGAAAACACCTTATAGGATTGTTTAATTTTCCCCATCTTAACCCAGAGGACCTTAAGAACTTTAAATAGAGAATAAAGCATTTCCTAATAAAACGTGAAACAGCCCTATAAAAGATTAAAATATTTAGCCAAGTTTTGTCATTACTAATTTAAAAACTGCATAATTTAACTGCTATATGTGTTCATTGGGATGTGAATAAAAATCCCTTGTCTTCTAGAAATACTATGATAAAGATAATTCTTTCCTCGACCTAGCTCTCTCCATCGTTTGTAAAGACTATTTCTCACACTAAAAACAGTCAAAGAAAAGCATTTTTCAAACATGTCTGTTCACAGCTGACAAACAACAGCAGCATATTTCTCAGTGGTTTGTGCAAGTAGAGACATAGTTTCTGCAATCCTGGTGCCCTCAATGCAGAAGAATGAGTCCAGCAGTGTATGCCAGCAATAGACACCTTTCTGCTATTCAGAAGCAATAAAATGATTGACAATAGATTCAATTTATAAACATAAGCTTGGGAAATGTGTGATAATTTGGTAATTAAATCTGAAACAAAGCATAATCCCATGAGCATGGCACTGTATAATGTTATCACTATTCTGGTGAAATCATTCTGTCTGACATATCACCATGCAGAATACATTTCAATGAAGCAGATGAAATTTACTTTTACCCAAGCATAAATCAAAGGAAGAAAGCAAAGGGTTGAAAAGCCCCCTGCTTTTTTTTCTGTTTTTAGACTTCTAGGGCCCTATCCAAAGTCTGTTGAAGTCAATAGGATTCTTTCCATTGACTTTAATGGACTTTTAACCAGGTTCCAATTGAATTGATGTGGATTCATCAAGGAAAAACACAAAAGGATCAGAAAGGTTCTCTGGATTGCCAGTACTTGGGCTTTTCTTCTGTGGCTTCCTAGTCCATTTATCCATATTTTTGCTTACAAACAATGACAACAAAAAGTGTATACCAATTATTCATTGGTATGACAAAGAGCATAAAAGACTTGACATATCCATTGTTTGCATTACGTCAAATTAAATTTCAAGTCCTTTGTAAGATTAATACTGTAGTCTGGAAAGTTAGCACAATAGGCAATGACAGCCAAAGCCTCCTGACATAACAAACTGTGTGATCTATGGATGTACTAAGATATTGGGCGGAGAACTTGATAGCATTAGTAAATGTAGGTAAATGTTTTCTTTCATTTTCTCAGAGCTAATGTGTTAGAAAATACTAATGTAAGCAATTACCCATGTTGAGTTATAAGTTACAGCAACAACTGTATTAGAGAGAAAGGCTCATTTGCTTTCAACCCTGATTATCATAATCCAAAGCAGAGCTAGTTAGACTCTAAATCTTTCTCTGTATATTTTGTATTTCCAGTATTAAATCTGAAGAAATAGCCTGGCGTGAAAGGAGAATAAGTCACTCCAGAGTCATTGATTTGTAAATTGTGAACTAAATCTGAACCTCATAAGTATACTCACTCTTCATTTCAGAAATCCAGTGTAGCGAATAACCATGTTTTCTACTGTATGTGGCATTACAGCATTTTTCAAAACTATGGGGAAAAAATCAACTATGAGATCCACACTCTTGTGTTTGCCCTATATAGGTGGCTCTTCTAATGGAAATGAGACATAGAAACTCCAAGCATGTACTGTACTGAAGATTCACAGTGCAGATGTGAGAACAAAATGGTTTCCTATTTGTCTATGGCTTCAAACTGTTATCAGAGAAGATTTTTTTGTGGGGAGGAAATTCTATTTCAAAGAAAGGAGAAAAAAATGGGGGCTTGGGAAGTATTGTTTTATGGTTTCTGAGTTATATAGCTTTATTACAGAAGCACAATTAAGCATTCTGGGTGTTCACTTTTAAACAGTGTCATTTTTGCAGCACAAATTCTATTCTGTCATAGAATCATAGAATATTAGGGTTGGAAGAGACTTCGGGAGGTCATCTATTCCAACCCCTTGCTCAAAGCAGGACCAACACCAACTAAATAATCCCAGCCAAGATTTTGTCAAGCCAGGCCTTAAAAACCTCTCAGGATGGAGATTCCACCACCTCCCTAGGTAACCCATTCCAGTGCTTCACTACCCTCCTAGTGAAATAGTATTTCCTAATATACAACCAAGACCTCCCCCACTGCAACTTGAGACCATTGCTTCCTGTTCTGTCATCTGCCACCACTGAGAACAGCCGAGCTCCATCCTCTTTAGAACCCCCCTTCACATAGTTGAAGGCTGCTATCAAATCCCCCCTCACTCTTCTCTTCTGCAGACTAAATAACCCCAGTTCCTTCAGCCTTTCCTCGTAAGTCATGTGTCCCAGCCCCCTGATCATTTTCGTTGCCCTCTGCTGGACTCCAATTTGTCCACATCCCTTCTGCAGTTGGGGGACCAAAACTGGATGAATACTCCAGGTGTGGCCTCACTAGTTTTGAATAGAGGGGAATAATCACTTCCCTCGATCTGCTGGCAACGAGGGCACACTGCTGACTGATATCCAGCTTCTTATCCACTGTAATCACCAGGTACTTTTCCGCAGAACTGCTGCTTAGCCAGTTGGTCGCCAGCCTGTAGCAGTGCACGGGATTCTTCTGTCCTAAGTGCAGGACTCTGCACTTGTCCTCGTTGAACTCATAAATTTTTTGATAAGGTCACTCTGGACCCTATCCCTACCCTCCAGTGTATCTACCTCTCCCTCCAGTTTAATGTCATCTGTGAACTTGCTGAGGGTGCAATTAATCCCATCATCCAGATCATTGATAAATATGTTGAACAAAATCGGCTCCAGGACTGACCCCTGGGACACTCCGCTTGATACCGGTTGCCAACTAGACATTGATCCATTGATCACTACCCATTGATCCCAACAATCTAGCCAGTTTTCTATCCACCTTATAGTCCATTCATCCAATCCATACTTTTTTTTAACTTACTGGCAAGAATACTGTGGGAGACTGTATCAAAAGCTTTGCTAGAGTCAAGATATATTACATCCACCACTTTCCCCATATCCACAGAGCCAGTTATCTCATCATAGAAGGCAAGCAGTTGGTCAGACATGACTTGCCCTTAGTGAATCCATGTCGACTGTTCCTGATCACCTTCCTCTCCTCCAAGTGCTTCAAAATGGATTGACTAAATTGACTAAATGCATCTTGTCAAATAATTCTCCATTTAAAATGGGCTCATTAAACATTCACATCCTTGTTCTGTAGGAAAGCTCTTTCGATGCATTCAGTTGACCACAAGAGTTACAAACTTTTTATATCACTGAATTTAATATTTTTACCGTTACATGCTTTCAAGGTATATTTAGGCAGAGTTCAGATCTGCAAATGCAGAATTTTTGTATATAGAAAATGTATTCTTAATTCTTTGAATGGCAGCACTTTTACTCATGTACAAGCCTCAGGGGTTATAATCTTATTCAAAGTTCATATTTTATTTTTCAAAGGTTTTGCTTCTGTACTGATTTAGATTTAATCAAAGTGAGAAATAAAGGAATCCATAACCTTTTATATCTAAAAACATATGACATAACATTTGTAATTAATAAGTATCATAATAAGTAAATGGCACCCAGAATGACAATGTTATAGTCCTATTAATATCGATGGAAAATGTCAGAGTATCTAAATGTCAAGCAATTTTCTTTTTATAACTATTATACTTACAAAAAATAGTGAAATCCCTGTACATAGATATCAGAAAAGCTATCTAGATTTTATTTTAATCCTAATTTATTCCAGTGTTAGTCCACTGATTTTGATAGAGTTGCTCTTGATTTACACTTGTGTAAGCAAGATCAGAATATGTGCCTATATTTTGGTTGTTGAACAACTTTCCCTTCATTTTATTCACAACGTTTCATGACCAAAAATCACAAGAGTGACCACAATGTGGTGACTCTTGTATTAAGGCAGTTAAACAGGTGAAAAATTACATTACATGATTGAGGTCTTAGAAATAAAGCTGAATTTCAATTATTACATCTAAAATTGTATTTGAATCTAAACTTCCCTAATATTCTGGGGTGTTTGAAATCACTCCAATTAAGGAAACAGTCCTGCATAGTGAAATTAACATATGGATCCAAGCCTTCCCAGAGTGGGTATGGTGGCTTTGGACTGAATTTCAGTAAAAATATTTTAGATTAAAAAAAAAAGGGAGAAAAGAGACACTCACTTCCCTCTTCTAGTATGATACAATTGCTGTTTCCAAAATGTCTTTTCAATTGTTGATCCCTGAATTTCATCTTTTTTTTTTTAATGGTTAACTAAGGACTTCATGTATCAGCATTTTACAAAGCGGCACAATATGTATCTATATTTGTAACTAATTCTTTTCACTATCAACAGCAAATCTGATATACATTAATAATAATAGAAGTACATAGCCAAATTCCAGTAGTCTTCCTTCGTATTTTACCTTACTTAGAAAAACAGCTATTTTAAGTCACCAAACAAGCCTTCATGCAGACTCATTAATACAATGTATGATAATCAATCCAGAAACCATTTCTTTCAGCATGCCCTTTCATTTGTAGTCAGCATCATTAGGGCAGGAGAATTGTTTCAACACAGTCTTCTCATTCACACAGTAAATTTCAATATGCTTCTAATCCCAGAATGGGAGTTATGCACGTGTGCCCAAAGATGTAATTTGGTCTGATCTTGAATTCTGAGGGAAGACACCGACTAGGAAGAAATTGACTGTATTTACCAGCTGTACAAAGGATGAATATTTAAGAGGTATATTAAAATGGTATTATTAGGATCCTAATTAAATATTTTGTTCACTGACTTGAAACCCATCTTTCCCTGAAGTTAACCAGTTAACCTCCAGAGGAATTTTGTGGGTATCAACATGGTGTTCTGAATACACCAGCTTGAATTTTTCAGGAACCATATCCTTCCAGAAATAATTTGGCAAGTAGAAGTTGGGAATGTGGATAGAGATTTCTGTATAATTTATCGTATTCAGAAGTGATCTGTCGTACTTAAGAGCTAATCTGAAAATCAATGGAAGGTTCCAATTTTGCAGTCAGATTATTGTTCCCAATTTACCTGGAGCCTACCATTTCTCAGTCCCCTGCCTGAGCTTCCTCTTTCTCATCTTCCCATTGTCCTCCTACTCACATGCTTATATATTCACACACATATAAAGTATATGTATGGAAAAGCATGCAACATACTGCTGCAGAGTTCACATTTTACTAGGACTGGCTTTGGCTGTATTGGGGGTCAAATGGACGCTGTGACTATGCAGATGAGAAAAGGACTAATAAGCTCCTATATGAGCTACGAAGCAAGGTTAAAAATACGCCAGCGTAACAAATAATATTTAAAATGTTTAAGGGATATCACTGAAGTTACAGTCATCATCAACCCAAACTATGGGATTCTGAAAACATTTAGAGCCAAGCTTAACTTTATTCACATGTGCAGTCCCAATGAAATTCACACTGCTGACATCTTTTTTGCTCTTGTGTCTTATAACACCAGTGTCTGAAAAGAGAGACACTAAATTCAGATAACTTTTGATCTGTTCAACAGCTGTAGACATACATCAATCTGCTTTGGTCCCAATTTGCTAACTCAGTTATGTGTTGGCAATAATCCAAATTACTGTAAAAGTAATTTTATCACATGAAAAGTGGGGAAAAAAATATGAATAAAATCAATTTTACAAAAATCAATATTTATCTTCTTCTATTACATGGTTCCTATATCACTGAAGTGAAATAAAGCTGAAATTGAATGTTTCATCCACTGCATTTACTTTCAATTACCAGAAAATTTGGAACTGGAAAATTCAAAAGAACAATGGGCCATTTTATCCCATTGTTGATGGAACTTACTCATATTGATCCAGAGAGTACATACAACAGGGTTCAGTTTCATGTTGGTTATGACTCACATTGATAGGGGAGTAGATATGTACAAAACAATTGTTTTTAATTGCAAGAGATGAAACAAAAAAGTCACTGTATGAAAAAATTGTTTTTTTAAAATGACAATGTGAATTTTTCCTCTCAGTGCAACAAACTCCTTTTTAGGCTAAGGTCTTAAATAATAATTACAAAAAATACACTAATTATTGCTGAGTAGTACCTTAGGCCCAGATACTCAAAGATATTGAGGAGTTAGGCACCTAAATACCTTTGAGGGCCTTTCTGACAAGTTATCCCAAGGAAGTCAAAGTTCCAGTGCTCTTACCCTGTGCTCTTCTTCCGTTCTTTCTCAGGTTTATGGTTTTACTTTCCTCCCAGATCCTGGGCTTAAATAGCCAATGTTGATCACATCATAATGGGCAAAATTCTATCCAGCCAGTTTTGTGTAATTAGTTTGAGTATTTAAGATAAACTAAAACTTTTGTTAGAAGTGTCAAGTTTTAAGAAACTGGGGAAAAATAATTAAAACCAGGCCATCCATAGTAGTTACTGAAACTTCTGGCAACAAGTATTTTCCTGTTCTATGTATCTAATTTCTAGGTTTCCAGAATGTGTCTCTCTTCAGACCATTCTAGCTCATTTCATAATCAATCAGAATTTTATTTTCAATTACACTGGAACCACAAAAGAAGGTATATTTCAAGGGGCACCAGGAAGTTTTGGCTAAACAGTGGTTTGGTTAAATGAGGGAGGCAGCGGGATAAAGGAGTTCTAGATACGATTACATTTGATGAGAGGTTTTATACTAAGATTAACAGATATTTAAAGAAGTTAATACTTCCCTTATTCAAAATGTACATTTTAAAAAGATACTTTATTTCAGAATATTCATAGTGAAAATGACATATAGCAGTAGCAAGGAATCATAGGCAATGTTCGATACATAATATTACATGAAGTAGAACTACTCTTTTATATTTTATGAAAAGATAATAATAACAGGAGAACCAATTATCTGGTATGCACTCATAGAACTCCATCGGGTACCTTCATTCCCCTAGAGTCTTCCCTGAGTTTAACTGTACCATTTGTTACACTAGAAGATAAAGGCCTATAAAATTGCAGCCTCATTACATTTTAGGATGTAGAAGTTGATTTTTCTGTCATATGTCAACTATTTTGTACTAGAGAGTAAGAGAGTCAATTGGCATAATCATTTACAAATTTGAAGAATAATTTGTTAGTCTTTCCAGGCAATCCACAGAAACACACCAAAACCTTGAGGGCTAAGAAATTAATGCTTTGCTGGTTGTTGTGATCTGTTTTAATTTGTCATAATGGCAGGAACAAATCTGTTAGCATCTAATGGTTCTAGTCTATATAACAAATAGAGATATGCTAAACTAACTCTATTCCATCTGTTGATGTTGCTATTCATAGTACTCTATTCATTCAGAATCGTAGTAATATTATGTTATGCTATTTTAAGTGGAGTCACATAGTGGCATTACTATATGTCACATGGCATTTCACAAATAGAGCCTCTAAGAGATTTATGAATATAGCAGTATGGGAATATGATGGTAGAAAGCCAACAATATTGTATTTTAAATGGTTCACTGAACAGATATAAAGAACAGGGAGTACTTATGGCACCTCAGAGACTAACACATTTATTTGAGCATTGGCCAAGCAGGATAATCACTACACAAAAGAATAAATGGACACAAATCAGATGTCAAGAGTTATAACATTCAAAAACCAGTCAGAGAACACTTCAGCCTCCCTGGTCACTCAATTATAGACCTGAAAGTCTCAATACTCCAGCAAAAAAACTTCAAAAACAGACTCCAGTGAGAAACTGCAGAATTGGAATTAGTTTGCAAACTGGACACCATTAAATTAGGCTTGAATAAAGACTGGGAGTGGATGGGTCATTACACAAAGTAAAAACTATTTCCCCATGTTAATTTTCCCCCTACTGTTACTCACACCTTCTTGTCAACTGTTGGAAATGGGCCATCCTGATTATCACTACAAAAGTTTTTTTTCTTCTACCGATAATAGCCCACCTTAATTGATTACTCTTGTTTCAGTTGGTATGGCTACACCCATTTTTTTCATGTTCTTTGTGTATATATATCTTCCTACTGTTTTTTCCACTGCATGCATCTGATGAAGTGGGTTTTAGCCCATGAAAGCTTATGCTCAAACAAATGTGTTAGTCTCTAAGGTTCCACAAGTACTCCTCGTTCTTTTTGCTGATACAAACTAATATGGCTACCAGTCTGAAACCTGAATAGATATACAGGTTCTGTAGTTTGATACTGCCATCAGTTCTGGAATCCTGTTTAAACTTCCATAATGTTCTTTATAGGTCTGTGTAACTAAATGAAACCAGTGCCTCAAATACAAGACCCTTTGAATTTCAAGCTTTCAGATTTGAATCTTTGAATCCCAAACTTGTATTTTTTCATTGCAATTTGGATGGTGGGTGATTTCCTTGGACCCCATCAGTCAAGATAGTGTAAACTTCTGAGGCTCATTTGAATTTTGTACATTTTTATCACTTCAGGGCTGAAATCTCTCAAAAGCAGATTGTGTCAACATGCTGCCTTGTAAGTTCAGACAGCAGAAGAATCCCCCTCCACACACACATACCTTTCTCTCTCTCACACACACACACAAATGCCTGCCTCAGCAGCGGCAGCATTCCACAGTAATGGTTTGCTTTGTGCCCTGGAGCAGATAAGCATACCGGCTGTCAGAAATGGAGCTTTGAAAGAGGATATCCGCATGCCTGCAGCCGAGTTCAAAACAATGGACACTTGACTTCATGGGATTATGGGATGTTTCCAGAGGCCAATCACACCGCAGTAATGAAACATGTCATCCACACTGACACTAGGGCATTTCAGCCAGGGCGCAGCAAGCTTTATGCTTCTCATGGAGGTGGATTGTCAGGAGTGCTCCAGCTGCAGAGTCCAGGTGCTCTAAGGGCCCTGCCAATGTGGACACCTCAGGAGTTAGGGTGCCCGGGGCTGATTTAATGAGGTCTAACATGCAAGAGTAGCCAAGCCCTTAGAAATTCAATAGGTTGGAATACAAAATTATGATCATATTTTCAAAGGTGACTAATGATTTGAGTGCCCCACAAGTGTTTGGGTGCCCACCAGAGGGTGTGTGCACATCACTTTCTGAATATCAGGCCCTTTAATGGTCACAGATTGGGCACCTAAGAACTGACATATTCCAAATCAGTAGTTATATTTTTTCATATATTTATTTTACTTTTATTATGAACATAATTATATGGTTGCTTATAGGGTAAGACTCAGCAGTCTCGTCATGGGTAAATGGAGTTTACTCACTTCTCATTTGGGGAATATGGAATTTAGGTTAGTTTGCCCACTTTTTTTTTACCACTACATCACTGGTCAGACTAGGTGATGTTTTAGGATAAAACAGGACATCACACGGTTTGTAAGGGAACCTTTATAGAAGCACAAACATTCACAAAAAAAATATATAAACAGAACCTGGAAAAATACTGAGCGTTATTTTTGTATACATATCTTTTTCCAAATTTTAACGGTGTGAATTCTTTATAAGCACAGCCTGACCCAGAAGCCACTTAGACGGGTGAAGCTAAGACAAATGCAACTATTCATGGGAACAAAATTACGCATGTGTTTAAGTGTTTGCAGGAATGGGCTGCTTAGATGTACAATACCAAACTGTTAGGTGATAATTGGGGTAGACAGCAAAATGTGGAATCTACAAGGTCACAGCAGTGCTTTTACTTCATCTGTTGTAAATAGCTTTGAATTATGTGACTAGACAGCTGATATCAAATACAAAAAAATAAATTAGGTGTATTACATTAAATCAGGCAATGTTCATTTTTAATGACTATCATTTTCCAGTGGATTATATCAGATTCCTTTGTGTTGCATCACAGACCACTGAGATGGTATAGAAATACAGCTTGCATAGGCTAACAGAACTGGAGATTCCCTTGATATTCAGCTGCAGAAGTGGAGAATTAGGAGAAGATTTAGATGAGATCTTTGTACTTTAAAAAAAAAAATCTAGCTAATTCTGCTTGGGTCATGAAGGGGAACATCTTCAAACATTTATTAATTTACCCTCCACTATATTTATTTCTTTGCATCACACTGGTATCTCTATTGTGACTAAGATCATGGCCCTGTCAGCTCCTTCCTCTGCCCCGTGTGGTTAAGTGAACCCTAAGGATACCATCCTTAGATCCCAATTCAGTGCAGCATTTTGGCACATGTTAAAACCAGCACTAGCTCAGGGCACAGAGGAACAGTCATTGTGTTTCCCTGAGCACAGGGACAGCAGTTGGGAACCTCCTTTGAGTCAGGTGTGTAAGGGCCTGAGAGCTCTCCCCGGGTCACACTATGCAACAGCCACTCACAATCTGATTTTCTGGTTAATCCACCAATAGATCTATTGATGCATCTGATAGCATCTTGCCTCAGGGGAAAGGTAAGGGTGTAAAACAAAGACTCATTTACTTACTTTTAGCACTCAAATGCACCAGTATTTTCCCATTGATTGTGCAGTTTCCTTCAAAGATACTGGCACAATACAAACGGTCTATTGAGAACTGCTGAATCATCATGAGCATTCAGATGCTTAAATTAGATGTGAGTAATAATAAGACATATTGCCTGGCACATGCTAAGCTGGACCTTTAAGAATCTGTGCAAGCGATTTCTTATTATTTTATGCTGGTAGTTTCAGCTTTATTTAATGCTGTGAAATAGCCAAACCTGATTCTCTGTCAAATGCCTTTTCACTGCTGTACTTTTTTCCAGTTCCATGCACAGTAATGAAGCCTCCCTTTATTTCAATATTCTGTCAGTTTTTTTAAAAAAGGCACCAGGTATGAATTTGTGTATATTGTGGCATGAAGGGGCTTTACAGGCAGTAGGAAATGATTTGATTTTGTGGTTTGTACCTGTGACCACTATGAGTCTGAGTATCAGCTACTTTTGCTTTCTAGACTACTGCTTTTAATTATTACATTTGAGAAGTTTTGTCTTTAGATATCTAGTGAAGAATTCTTATCAGAAACTTGACTAATTCCACTGATAAACTCAGACCCCTTAAAAACATAGGGTTAGATTCTGACTTTAAGGACAGCCCTGAACAAGAGATGATGCATAAATTGCTTCTGTCCAAAAGCCATTTTGACTCAGATGGACACCTCTGTTTCAAAGCCCCACCTTCGGCTTGGCTACACCGGAGAGTTGCAGCGCTGGTGGTGGGTTTACAGCACTGCAACTTATTCACTGTCCACACTTGCAAGGCACATATAGCGCTGCATCTCCCTGGCTGCAGCACTGGCTGTACTCCTGCTCTGCCTGGGGTATAACGATTGCAGCGCTGGTGATGCAGCGCTGCTCCACCAGTGTGGCCACCAAAAGCGCTGTAATTGGCCTCCAGATGTATTCGGAGGTATACCAGAATGCCTGTTCAGCCATTCTACTCATCAGTTCGCACTCTACTGCCCTGGCCTCAGGTGACCCGCCCTTTAAATTCCCCGGGAATTTTAAAAATCCCTTTCCTGTTTGCTCAGTCAGGTGTAGTGCAATCAGTGAATCTTTCCACATGACCATGCCTCCATGCGCCAAACGAGCCCCATCATGGAGCAATGGCGAGTTGCTGGACCTCATCAGTGTTTGGGGTGAGGAAGCTGTGCAGTCACAGCTGCGCTCCAGCCGTAGGAATTATGATATCTATGGGCAGATAGCAAGGGCCATGCTGGAAAGGGACCATGACCAGGATGCAGTGCAGTGCAGGGTTAAAGTGAAGGAGTTATGGAGTGCCTATTGCAAAGCCCGAGAGGGAAACCGCCGCTCCGGTGCTGCCCCCACGCCGTGCCGTTTTTACAAGGAACTGGACGCGATACTTGGGGGTGACCCCACTGCCAATCTGACAACCACAATGGACACTTCAGAGCGGGGGGGGGGGAGGATGGGGGAGAGGAGGAAGAGGAGGGGAAGAGGGGGAGTAGGGGAGGAAACCAAGACTGAGGGTACTGGGTGTCTGTTACAGCTATCCCCCTATTCCATTTTGTTTCTTACAGCTGTCCCCATACTCCATTTTGTTTTTGTTCTCCTCCTGCGGCCGCCCCTCCCTGGCTGTTAAGTTGTTTACCAGGGCCACTGCCCTTCTCAAAGGGAGGGCCCCTTAAGTTGTTTACCAAGGCATGAGTCATAGGCCTCATGTGCTTTTGTCCTTTTGAGTCACCTATTGCACAGGACTCTGCCCAGGCATGTCTCTGTGCTCACCTGCAGTTTTTCCCTGTGTCTCCTCCCCTGTGACAGAGGGAGCCTATCAGGATTACTGGCGGGAAACTGCCTGAGTTTGCCTTTAAAAACAGACATTTTTGAAACAAACATCAGAAAGGTTCCTGCATTGCTGCCTGGTCTGATCAGCCAGGGGTTCTGGGGGGTCCTTTCTCCGCTCTCGTTTTATTTTTGAGCGTACCCCCGTTTTTTAAACCCCCCCCCACGAAGAACGAATTGCTGCCTGAGAGATCTCCTGATTATCGAGACCGTACCGAGCCCTCCTTGCTTCTTCTGATGTTGCTTGCTGCTTCTGCTTTGCTGCTACCTTGGGGACTGGTAAGAATCCCTCTGTGAAACTTTCTATACTTTTATTTTATTATTTTAGCTGCTGGCTCTGTTTCCCAGCACACAGACTCAAGCTAAACCTTGGTCTGTGTCTTAAAACCTCTCTTAAACTCCGCGGCGCTTTGCCGCTAAAAATAAGTTTGTGCCGCTGCTAAGCTCTGCTCCTGTGGGCTTTGCCTTCGGGGCTCTCACTGCTTTCAGCTGTATCCACTGCTGCAGCCACCATCCCTTGGCTTCCTTGGGGCTGCCTTGGGAGCTGTATCCTGGGCACATACCACTCTGCCCTCTGTGACTTCCCCATAGCATAAGGTGCACCATAGGTTTTGTTTTTTAGTTTAATAAGTCATAGTTGCTAAGATTGTAGAGCTTGTAAGTTTCACCTGCCTTGCTATAGTTTGCTGTTTTGTTGCTCCGTATAGTTGCTTGTTATAGTTTTGCTTAGAATTGTGATATTTGTTGTTTTGCCTAGTCGTTGGTTAAGATAGATTTAAAAAGCCATTGCCTGGTTGTATTCTGTACCTGTTTTGTTACTTTGTATAAGCTGCTTGTCATTTTATATCTTTGATTAAGTTAGACGATAGATAAGGTTTTTGCTGTTTGAATTCGTCTTCCCCGCTGTCCCGATCTCTCCCTGAACTTTCCCGTGTCTGTTTTTCCCCCGCTCCAATCTCCCCCTCTGTGTACTTCTCGTGTCTCCCTGTTGTAACCCTTTGCTGCTTTTTCCCCCCTGCACTCCCCCCTGCACTTTCTGCTCCCCTGTGAACTTCCCAACTCCTTGCTGCTTTCCCCCCCCCGCGTCTGCATCACCCTCCGAACTTCCCAACCCCTTGCTGCTTCTCCCCCTGTGTAACTTCCCAAACCCTTTGCCGCTTCTTTCCTTTTTTTTGGGGTGTCCGCTTGTTGCTTAAAACCTCCCTCTAGCCCTTCTTTACACTTCCTGCTGCTGCCTCCCTGTAATCCCTGTGTTCGTGCTCCCCCTTTCCGCTGCCCCTCCCTACCGAAGATCACCATCACGCTGCTCCGTTGTCTTCCCCCTGCTGCTCCGCAACCCTGAAGTTCTCCGCTGCTGCAACCTGTTTCTTTCCTCAGCCGTCTCCCCCATTCTCCCACGTGCCTTCTCATCGCTTGCACGTTCAGCGCCCTCCCCTCTTTGCTCCCAGACTCCCCTTAAGTGCGCTCCAGCTGCTCTCTTGTCTCCCGTACGTCCAGCCCGCAGGCTCCTGAGGACTGCTCTGGCTTCACCCCGCAGGGCTTCAGAGTCTCTCGCTGCTTGCAGCTGCACTCTCCTCTCATCAGTTGCCACTGATCATTCACTCCCCTCCCCACTCCTGTTTCTTGACCCAGCCTTAGGTACACTCTTGCAGATTATCTGCTATCACAGCCTCACAAATTAAGTCATTAATTTTCTTTTATACTGTTACATTGCATAATTTCACTTATCACCCATATTGTATCATTGCACTGTGATTCACATTTTACTTGTGTTATAACACCCCATTGGTTGCCTCCACTTTTCTGATATATTTTGTATTTGCATTGATGCCATTGTGTTACATGTGTATAAAGCTACTAACCACTTAATACATTCTATCTGAGATTGTTGACCATTTTATATAGAAGCTACCATTTTACTTTGCATTTCTTTTTGGTACGTTTTGCATTCCACACTGTATCTAGAGTTGTTCCTATATAAAGTTGAGTTGCTTATTGACTGTACTGTATCCCATTGTGCTGAACCCCACTTACTGTACCCCACTGTTAGAACTCCCTACACTGTTCAATAAGAAGAACCCCCCCCATCATTGTCTATTGTAAACACCCTATACACCCATCCCATCGTATTTCATTGTTAAATTCCCACCACTTCCTTTTTCCTTTAATAAAGAAATTAATTGGCACCCCACCTGTGTCAGGATGGAAATGATCGGGAGAGGGATGGGGTTAGGGCTGCATGCTGCAATGCCTAGATGTGGAATAGCCATTGATGTGGTCTAGTCGGACGTCACAGTACAAGCATCATCCTGCATTGGCCTCAGTAATCTCTTCAAAAGTTTCAGCCAGAGCGTGAGGCAATGTGCTTGACGCAGGTATATAGGGAAGCCACTGTGTTTTTGTCCTTGTCCCAATCAGGCTAAAGGCGTACCCGTGCCACTGTGCGCGAGGGTGGGGGACCATTGCTGGCAACACAGGCAAGCTGCATAGGGGCCACGATGGAATCCACATTGCTGTAAGAAGACCTCCCGCTCTTCCCAGGTGACCCGCAAGCAGTGAGATATCTTCCAGGATTAACTCCTGTGGAAAATGTTGGGAGACTGTTAGCATGTAGTGCCCTGCAGCAGTTTGTTTTCCCCAATGCACAGAAACCACCCTGCAGCCTCTGCAACATCCCTGAAGCAATCCGTCCCACTTACTTCACCATTTCATGTGTTATGATACGCTGGCTCTGTTTGGTATGGGGAAAGTATGCTAAACTTGAAAGACTTGTAAACTCTTCACTGTGTGGGAATAACTGTCCTGGTGAGATTATAAACAATGCTGCCTCTGTTAACTGTTGCCATTTTTGCCTTTCGAAAAGTATCCTTGATTACTCGACTGCCACATCATAGACAGACTGCTCAGAGGCTTCAAAACCTCAGGAAGAGCCGCGAAAAAGCAAAGAAGACATGCTGAAAGAGTTATGGATCACTCTGTCCAGAAGAGAGTAAAAAAACTGCAGGACTGGAGGAAAGGAAAGCAGGATCCATGCCAGAGAAACACAGCGGCTAAGAAGAAAAGCACAAAGCAGCTGATAAGCATGGCCTGGCGCGCCAAGTGGACTCTATCCAGTCACTCGTAGCATGCAGGCAGAGCACTACCGTGCTGCCCCCTCCCCTGGTCCCAAAGCCTCTTTTCCTTGTGCCCAATGTCAGCTCCAAACCCCCTTCCCAGCATCCAGGTTCTTTACCACCACCAGCTGCCCCAACACTGTACGTTCACCAACCAGCCCTGAGAACTACGACCTTACCTCTGCACTCAAACCCCCATCACCATGCAGTATTTTCATCCTGAAGTGCAGCAGTCATTGCACAGCACTCCAGACAGGACATATCAAACCTGTGACTGTACAGTTCATCCACCCACCCCACCTCCCTGCCCTTTTAGGTTCCCAAAATGTTGTGTGTCTGTCAAGAAAGTTATTTTTCTTTCATAAATGAATTCTTGGCTTTGAAAACAGTCTTTATTATTGCAGAAAGTGAAAGATACCGTAGCCCAGGAAAGAAACAGGCACTGCAAATCATTTAGGAAAACAAGATTCCTACTAACATTGTAACCACTGCACTTCACTCCGTGCAAGGCACAAACATTACTGTTGGTTTTCAGCCTCAAATTCCTCCCTCAAGGCATCCCTAACCCTTGTAGCCCTGTGCTGGGCCTCTCTAGTAGCTCTGCTCTCTGCTGTGCAAATTCAGCCTCCAGGCGGTTTGAACCTCAGAGGTCCATTCCTGACTGAATGTTTCACTCTTTCCTTCACAAATATTATGGAGGGTACAGCACACGGATATAACCGCAGGGATGCTGCTTTCCCCCCAAGTCTAGCTTCCATACAGAGATCTCCAGCGCCTTTTAAACGGCCAAAAGCACACTCCACCAGTCATTCTGGCACCGGCTCAGCCTGTAGTTGAACAGTCCTTGCTTCCTGTCAAGTTTTCCCTGTATATGGTTTCATGAGCCAAGGCATTAACGGGTAAGCGGGGTCTCCAAGGATCACAATGGGCATTTCGACGTCATCTACTGTGATCTTCCTGTCTGGAAAAAAGTCCTGCCAGCCTGCATCTTCCTGAACAGGCCACTGTTCCGAAAGATGCTGCATCATGCACCTTTCAGGCCAGCCTGTGTTAATGTCAATGAAAATGCCACACGGTGATCCACAAAGCGCCTGGAAAACCATAGAGAAATACCCCTTCGCGATTAATGTACTCGGATGCTAGGTAGGGTGGTTGCCAGAATAGGAATATGCGTCCCATCTATCGCCCTCCACAGTTAGGGAAACCCATTTGTGCAAAGCCATCCACAATGTCCTGCACATTCTCCAGAGTCATGGTTCTTAGCAGGATTCAATTAATGGCCCTGCAAACTTGCATCAACACGATTCAAACGGTCGACTTTCCCACTCCAAACTGGTTCGCGACCGATTGGTAACTATCTGGAGTTGCCAGCTTCCAGATTGCAATAGCCACCCGCTTCTCCACTGGCAGGGCAGCTCTCAATCTTGAGTCCTTGTGCTGCAGAGTCAGAGCGAGCTCAGCACACAGTCCCATTAAAGTGGCTTTTCTCATCCGAAAGTTTTGCAACCACTGCTTGTCATCTCAGACTTCCATGATGATGTGATCCCACCACTCAGTGCTTGTTTTCTGAGTGCAAAAGCAGCATTCCACAGTGCTGAGCATTTCTATGAATGCCACAAGCAATTTAGTATCATATGCGTCAGGTGACTCGATATCATCATCAGACTCCTCACTGTCACTTTGGAGCTGAAGGAATAGCTCAACTGCCAAACATAATGTGCTGGCGAGACTCATCACCAAAGTCTTCAGCAGTTTGGGCTCCATTTCCCACAGAAATCACGCTGCACACAAACCGTTGGGAGAGTCACAATGGCACCAAACATGGACGGAAAAACAGTGACTGCTGGGATATGAAGCGATGCATCACGGGGCGTTGGGACAGGAAGCAGAATGACCCACACCCTTCCGTCCCCTTCCCACAACCCACGGCCCCAAAATGGGATGAGGTGCTCTTTGGGATAGCTGCCCATAATGCACCACTCCCAACAGCGCTGCAAAAGCTGCAAATGTGGCCACACTGCAACACTTCCCCTACACAGCTGTACGAAGACAGCTGTAACTCCCAGCGCTATACAGCTGCAAATGTAGCCATACCCCTTGCCTTTTATTTGCTCCTGATGATTGTTAATGTACTGATGGACTTTAAATAGAAGAAAATTGCTACTGCCTCACATTCTGGCTTAGTTATTCTGACTAGCAAGTAGGGACATGGCCTCCATGGTCTGCCCTGCCTCACTCATTCCCTGCCACTCCTCTCCCACTCTCTACCCTCCTGTCCTGGGGCAGGAATAAGGAGGTAAGTAGCTCTGTTTACTCCTATGTACCTGGACCAATGGACCAGCCTGTTTTTACCTCCTTTCACGCAAGTTACAATTGAGCCCATAATTCTCAGATAAAACACCTTCACACATGTCTAAGTAGGACAATTTCAGTCTGCAGTTGCAAGGTGTTTTTATAGGCTTCCTCTGGCTGCACTTTAAATCAGCTCATAACACAAGGATCCCCAAGTGGGAGGGGAAGATGTCTAACCCAAACAGGGTCATGAATTTGATGACTTCACATGGGTGTCTCACAACTGCTGGCAGTGTGATTGATTTCTGTCCCTAATAGGGTGACCAATTAGCAAATGTGAAAAATCAGGACCGGGGGTGGGGGTGGGGAGGCAGGGGTTGCTATATAAGAAAGGAACCTATATAAGAAAAAGACCCCAAAATTGGGACTGTCCCTATAAAATCAAGACATCTGGTCACCCTAGTCCCTAAGCAGATTCAAGTACTCCTGAACCATATTTTGTAAGGTTTTATACCCTCTTTGCACAGATGTAAAAGGAGAAAGTTAATGGAAATCAGGTCCAAGATGTGCAATGCGGGTAATAACTTCATGTAAGTTTGCTGGAGGAATCCTGATTTTGGAATTCCTTGTTTTTGAATGTTTGATTTTACAGTCTGTATTATATTTATGTGGCTCTTTGGTTGATTGGTTGTTTTTTGGTATGGGTGGGTGTATTTTATCTGAAGTATATATGAAAATAAAATGTGAATTGGTAACTATACAATTAAAATACCACTAAGAAATGGCAAAGTTTTCAACTTATCGCATTGATCACAAGATATGTGAGCACACAAAGAATTTAAAACATATTCGTATTATGCAGACATGGGAAGCAATTGGGCTTTGGAAGAATACTAAATGTATCTAATAGCCTATTAGGCAAGGTTATTCAAGGAAACAACACAGGGATCATTTGGGAAACAAATATTATATGGTACAATGAAGAAAATGAAATACAGAAACAGGAATGTGTTTTGACAGGCTAAATGGCCTTTACTCTCCCCACCCCCCCAAAATAATCTTTTGTTTTTATTTATGTCTCTCCTCAGGGAGAATGTGTCCTTGTTGCATATTCCTTTTAAAATGTCCTGTAAAATCATTATGGCACCTGCTGCAGACCAACTTCTCTGGTTTATGGCTGCATAGACCGAATGGTCGTGGTGTAAATCTACAAAATGTCAAAATGTTCACACATACTATCCTGGAATTGCTGGTGGTCTTCTATTATTTGACTTTAAATGTTTTACGCTCCTGACACAAATCCAATATTGCTCGCAATTGGCTGGATGATGTTTTCAGATTCCAAGGTCACTTGCTGTGGTCAGTAGTTCATGAACCCTGTAAACAAACATTTTCCCACATTGTATCTTATTTCAATAGCATTGTGTAAAAAGGATCTCTTTCTTGAACATAAACCTGAGATTCTGACATGACTATGGAGAATTCCCACAAATTATCTCTTTTTTCCAGTAGCTTATTTCTTCCAACAGTGTATGTAAATCTGAGAGATATGCCATTCTTTAAACCTAAGCAGTATGCCAAGCATTTTGGAAACAAAGTCAGGTAATTCTGAACTCTGTCCATTGGGTCAGATTGTAGTTTTGTCCATCTGTCAACTAATTATGTAACAAAAATAAAGGGTCATAAAGTACCTGCCTGGCTTTCAGCAAGGGCTACAATGCATTCATCTACCAAAGATGTTACTCTTCATACATGCTATGCCATTTTACAGCTTTCCTTTACTAAACTATTTTTTTTTGTTTATAGAGGGACAGAAACATTTCCATAAACTTGGGTCTAAAAAGAAGCAGAGGCTAGCTGTTAGAGCACAGGGCTGCCAAAGAGTGCGATATTGGACATGTCAGCTACTCTTACCATGTCTCAATTTTTCCATCTGTAAAATGCTCCTAATACTTCCCTCCCTCAGAGGGATGCTGTGAGGCTCAGACCATTGACGTTTGTAAAGGTCTTGAGGTCTTGTTTGAGGTCTTGAGATGAGAGGTATTATAATAATCCTTTGGACTTTTATAAGAATAAATACAAATATACCAAACATATAATCAAATTTACTATGATCATGTCTTCATATCTAGAGCGGCTTGAAAATTTCTCTTTTCATAAGGTTTGAAATTTTCTGTTTTTTGACAAAATGATTAGAAACAACTTTTATCTGCCAAATCATTGGGAAAAAATCAGAAAATAGCATAACAAGTTTTGAAGAAAATGAGTTTTTTTCATGGTAGTGTTATTTTCTTTACATAGCCTATCATTTTATTTTTATTTATGGTTTATTTAACTTTATTTTATTCCTTTCCATGGCCACATATGGAGCATGAGCTTTCATTAGTCCATCCCAGATGGTTTTCCTGACAAATTACAGTAAATATATAACCCAAAATGAGCATGAGTAATTCAAATGGTTCCTTCTAATGTGCATTACATTGCACTTCCTAGTCCATTATTCATTTTACCTATATTTGTCATGTCCAACACTTAGGTATTCAGTCTCTTTGGAATCCCTTGTAGTCTTCCCTTGTTTTGAATAAGCTACAAATTTTACCTCTCATTGCTGACCTTTTTTTCTTCTCTGTCCTTCTCCTATAGATCCTTAAGGTATCCCATTGTCAACTTTTTCCATGCTGGAAATTGATCATCTATTCCTATTTTTATAGTGTCTTTCTTCACCAGTCTCTAATCCATGACAGTACTGTCCCTCTCACCCTGATCCTTCTTAGTTTCTTTAATAGCATCATGGGGGACTTTGACAAAGGTTTTTTAAAACCCTGAATCAATTATATCAACCACTTTTCCTTTTCTCACTTTTTTGCAGACATGCTTCAAGGTTTCCTTTTAGGAAACACTGCTGGTTTGTCCCTTTCTCTTATCATATTAACCTTAGTGTTTCAAAACTCTTTTTAATAATTTTTTCAACTGATTTGCCTGGTACTGAAGTCAGATTTAGTAGTCTGTTATTCCCAGGATCATCCCTAGAGCTGATATGAAAAATATCTGCAATATTTTTACTCTACAGTAAAGTACCTGTTCTTAGCAAGATACTGCATCTTTTTGTTAGCAGCTCAGATACTTCATTCTGAAATTCCTTATGAATTCTTGAATGAACATTATTCAGTCCTTGTGATTTATTGCTCTTGTTACCTGGGGTTCTTTCAACCCAAAGTTCTTGGTAACTTTTACTCTATGTGAGGTCGTGTCAGGAAATAAATCAGGGGAGACACGGCCGTCCGACGGATAGATGGTTAGCACAAACACAAGAGTGCTTTCACTTAAAGCTAAATTTTACTTAGTCTCAAGCACTTATACACATCCACAACAGGTTAGTATAACACCTCCAACCCTCGATAATTACTGAAGCTGAGTGTGACTCTCAAGTGGCACAGTGGCAGCCCATCTGCTGGTGGGGAAAACAAGATGCATCCAGAGGGAGAGACCAGTCTCAAGTTTTCCCCCTTATTTATACATTAGTAATAGAATGACATGTCCCTTAAAGAAAACTTGCTAAGCAAGCAGTTTCAATGGTCAAGCAAGAGGCTTCCTTGATTATTGATTAACCAGGTGTGGGTTTTTCCCAGAGTTTTCAGCCTTGAGACCCAGTTAGATACATTCCTGAGGGCACATCCTGCTTTTCTAAGACGCATGTATCAGCAACTTCAACACAATTCTTATCAGGAAGGATTTGGGGGTCAAGCTGCCCTTTCTGTGACACCCAAAACCCCGTCCCTTCCTGCCTTGGTCAAACTGAGCTCGCTACATGGCCACTTTACAGCCTGCTGACTTGGCTGCTTTTAGCAATAAGCCATAGTGGTTTCATGCTCTTTACTGGTTTGCCAAAATCTCCCCGTACACTCTTAGTTTATCAATTTGTTCTAGCGCCTCCGCTTTTTGCAACATAGTTTTAATTAGCTGAAAACAGAAGAGAAAACTCATGCAATAAAATCATTTTGCTTGTCTGCACTGTTCTTACCTTCTCTTCCTTACTCCACAGAATTAGGAGACAATTGAGTCTATCACTCACTTCCTGCTTCTGATGAAATCTTTGTTTCTTTTAATATGCTAGCTTATTTGCTCTTCAAATTCCTTTTTCGCTCTCAAAATGTCCATCTTAAATTCTACTTTCCATAGTTTTTATCATTAACTTATACTAGCTGTCACCGCCTCTAATTGCCAACTGAGGTACATTGTGCATACGCTAAGAAGTGACATTTTCAAATTCTAAGTACTCTACATTAGTGTTTGTTGAATTACAAGTAGATTGTTAATTGGGAGTGCCAGAGGACTTCATTAACACATACATTTTTACAGCATGAAATAAGAAAGTAAGGATTTTCCTTCCAAATTCTAAACTATAAATATGCAACTAGCGTTGCTTCAAATTACGCCATCTATTTTTATTAAATAGTAAAATATTTGACCTAATAATGCAAAAATTTAATCTTGTATATACATCATCCAACACGAGCTAAAATCGACTCCCACATCCAAAAACTGCTATATGGATTTCTCTTTGTCCATCTGACTCACTAAAAAAAGTATAACTGATCCAAAACTGTTCTGAAGTCAGTTCAAACACTTTAGGCTTCTTGTTCTTATGTCTTGCTGTCTATGCCTAAATGTTCTGCCTTTCAGTGACCAAGAACAGTAAAAATGACATGGCGCTTCATCATGGAACTTCTGTATCTGATTAATGGAGCTAGACAGTGAAAGGGAGTTAAATATTCTGAGACATTAGGCATAGGCAGGAAGACATTAGAATGAGAAGCCTAAAACATCTGACCAGAATACAGAACTGTTTTGGATCTTTCTCTTTCTCTCCCTCTCTATGGCACAATGAACATTTAGTTATTTAAACAAAGTGGAACAGCTCCAACAGGAGAGCTACTCTATAGCCTGGTGCATAAGATATTCACCTGGGATGTGGGAGACCAGCATTCATGTCTCTGTTCCAAATCAGCTCAGTGCAGGATTTGAATCTGGATGAGTGCCCCAGGAGAGTGGTTATTCTAGAGTTCGTATGCTCTCTCACACCAAGATATGCATCAGAAACTTTCTTGATAAAAATTTTGTCAAAAATGATGCTTTCCCACAAAATGGTTCAGTTTTGATGAACTGGTATTTTTCAACAAAAAAAGAATTAATTGAAAAAAAATCCTGACCAGCTTAACTCCCCACCCTGATTCAGGTAGTTTCATTAAAATGAGTGGAGCTACTAGCAAGGGTGGAAGAATCTGGCCCTTTAGTTACAGTTGTATTGTTAGGTTCATTAGGACTGGAATCTGCTAATCTCTTTTCAATAAATTAGTCTTTAAAATAATATTAAAGGACCTGATGTTGCTACCTCCCTTTTCGTGTCTTCAGGTCACACAATCCATAAAATTGATGCTTTCTGCTTCCTTTTCCTACAGATTCACATTGTCACTGTTATCTTCCTTCTTCCCACCTTCACTGCTTTTTCTTCCTCATCTAGCCACTCATCAATTCCACCACTCGTTACTTCCCCCAATAGTCTTCTTCAAACACAAACAAAGCATTCTGCTCTCCTGTTCTGGCAGCTCTCACCTGCCATTCTGGTGACTTCTACAAAACTAGAGTGGTTGTCAGCTAACTTTACAAAAAGGGAGAGAGCAAGCAATTGCCTGCTGTATTTAATAATTCATAGGTCTGATGACACATGAACTGACATTTTTCCCATGGTTACAAAATGTTTAAAAAATAATAGAGTCCATAAAAATATTTCCACACCTCAGAGATGTGGGAAAATTTCCCTGTTATTCCAATAAGAATAAAACTAACCTTTTATAAAAGAAATTGCCTTTACATGTGCCTTTTCATTAGAACACCAGAATTCACCATTATTTCAATTAGCAGTGAATACTCATGAAATACATTTTTATATAATCAAGCATCAACATTACTGAGAGACCTGCTGGTGTGTCATCAGCAAGGTCAAGTGCTCAAAAGCAGAGCTTAACAAGAAATGCATTTTTATAAGCCGTAATTAAAATTTATTTTTATACTATTTTATTACAGTGGTAAATTTCAGCCTGCAACATTCAGAAGGAGAAAAAATCCAGTGAAAGAACAATTTTTCAAATTCAAGCCTATGGCAAGGAGAGAAACTACGTCATCTTTAGTAACTCCTTCAGTCCTGGATAAAGATTCCTTCTTCAAGTGACTACAACATAGCCATGACAATTTTAAGGACTTGATACTTCAAAAATAGCAACCATATTCTGGGATGCACTTAACTGGAAAACACTGCGGGCTATGGCTCCATAGCTGTCTATCTCATATAGCAGAAACATACTCTTACCATTGACACCAAGTTTTAGTCAATGCTCTCAGGTTGCAAATATACAACAGGGCCCTGTAAGAGGTTAGGTAACTCCTATAAGGTGTTGAGCATCTTTACTAAGTACTTGGCAGATTGGCTCAAAATATCCAGCTCCTGTAATGAATATTCTAAATTTTTTTTGCTCCGCTTCTTAGGGCTGAGACTGAATTCAATTCAGATATAACTCTCCTTTGAAGTGGCAAGTAGGCAGAAAAGATGAATCTTTCTCATGCTGCTGGCTATCAGTGCCTTACACATTTCTCTCCATAAGAATCTTATGTATCTTCCCTCTGTTCTCCTTACACCAAGATTCAGAAGGTCTTGGATGCTTGGGAGAAGCAGAGGTGAAGGTAGCATAACTCAGTCACCCTTTCCCTCTTATAATATAGCTCACTGAGTAGCCAAGGGAAACATATTAACACAGATAAGGGCTATAGCAGAATTCAATCTCTTTTGGCTGGGAGAGCACAGAGGGGGATCTTTTGCAGCATGAAAAGAAGAATAGATGCTTTTGTTCTGAGCTCATCCATATACTCACCCAGCATAAAAAAATCTAAAATCCCCCAAATGATTTTTCTTTAATACTGTTTAGAGGACAGATTTTTTTTTCTTTCTTTCTCTCCCTCTTTCACTCAAAAAGACAATTTCTATATCTAGAAAAAGGATCTGATACATTTTGCAGAAAGATTATTTTTGTTTTTGTTGTCCACCTATGTGTGAAATTTCTTTTCAACTAGTGGGGTTGCAAAGGTGTAAATTAGGTCACACTTCGGCCATTTACACATAAATTTGAAGAGAATTGCATTTCCCTTTTAGGGCATGAAATAGCTGCTGACCCAGCAGTTTCAACAGGCTTTCCATGCTTCAGGGTCATGAAGGACAACTGCTGTTCTTTGAAGAATGTTCCCTTGCCTCAGGAACAGCATGCTTAGAATGCCTGATTTTTAAAAAGAAGTATTTGTAAAGACTGGCTAAGCAATGACTATTGGGAACATGAAAACAATGTACAAAGTCTAAAATGATGAAAACCTAAAGGAAAGATGGTTTACCGCACTGCTCAGCTGTCTATGTTTCTTATTGAAGACTGATTTTTTTTGAATTCAACAATCCCATTC
Source organism: Chelonoidis abingdonii (assembly GCF_003597395.2). Classification (NCBI taxonomy): domain Eukaryota; kingdom Metazoa; phylum Chordata; order Testudines; family Testudinidae; genus Chelonoidis; species Chelonoidis abingdonii. The sequence continues at coordinate 295,748,539 of NC_133769.1, forward strand.
CCAACAATACATATAAAATGATGGGATCTAAATTAGCTCTTACCACTCAAGAAAGAGATCTTGGAGTCATTGTGGATAGTGCTCTTAAAACAGCCACTTGACATGCAGCGACATTCTAAAAAGCTAACAGAATGTTGGGAATCATTAAGAAAGTGACAGATAATAAGACAGAAATATCATATTGCCTCTATATAAATCCATGGTACACCTACATCTTGAATATTGCATGCAGATGTGGTCATCCCGTCTCAAGAAATATATATTGGAATTGGAAAAGGTACAGAAAAGGGCAACAAAAATGAATAGGGGCATGCAACACCTTCCATATGAAGAGAGATTAATAAGACTGGGATTTTTCATCTTGGAATGACTGATAGAGGTCTATAAAATCATGACTGGTGTGGAAGAGTAAATAAGTGTTATTTACTCCTTAGAACATGAGAACTAGGGTTTACCAAATTAAATTAATAGGCAGCAGGTTTAAAATAGACAAAAGGAAGTATTTCTTCATACAACACACAGTCAGTCTGTGGAACTCTTTGCCAGAGGATGTTCTGAAGGCCAAGTCTATAACAGGGTTCAAAAAATTCATTGAGGATGGGTCCATCAGTGGCTATTAGCCAGGATGGACAGGAATGGTGTCCCTAGCCTCTGTTTTCCAGAAGCTGGGAATATATGACAGGGGATGGATCACTTGATTACCTGTTCTGTTAAATCCCTCTGAACCACCTGGCATTGGCAACTATCTGAAGGTAGGATACTGGGCTAGATGGATCTTTGGTCTGGCTCAGTATGGCCATTTTTATGTTAATTATTTTTGCCTGTTTGAGTCATCAATAATAGTGACCCTCTTCAGGTATCATGAGTAAACTCTTCCTCCTCGTTCATATATTTGCAAAAGCTTTTCTTATTTCTCTAAAATATTTAGCTAGTATTAAGAGGGGGTCACAATATTCCAAGTGTCTTTTTCTCATGTATAAAGGGTCAAATATTTCACAATTTTTGTGTAAAAGAAGTTCCTATGTTTCAACCAGCTGTACAGCCAATTGAAAAGTTATGCCTTTTGATTATTTTTGCAAAAAAGCAATATTTTTTTCAGACCAGCTCCAGTATCATTACATTTTCTAGTTTTGCTGATTTTCTCTTTTCCCTACAAGCCTTAGTTGCCTCTACATATTGTTTTGTTGTTGCCTTCCTCTTTTTCATTCATATCACACAAGGCTTTGAACAGACACTTGTGAATCAGTTGTTCCTTGCATTCTTCTTTTCAGGGAATTATGGTTTGTTGCAATTTAATTCTGTCTTTATCATTCCCCAGCCTTCTTCCAGACTGGTAAGTTGTAATAGTACGTCCTAACAGATCTTTCTTACTAAATGTGTTAATTCCTTCAAATTTGATCTCTGAAATTTAATATGCTTGTTCTGCTGAATTTAACTCATTTCTCACTCTGCTGGATTCAAGAAGATATTTTGCTAATAGCCCTCATATTTTCAGCCAATTTATTACTATTGGTAAGAAAGCAGAACCAAAAGAATAGTTCCTCCTTTAAGTAGAGTATTAACTTTAGGCAAACAACAGTTTTTACAAATAAAAATATTTCATGATTCATGTTTGCCTGCATTTGTTACCCACCGGAAATCCAATTAAATAAAAACCAATGCAATTACAGTAACTTGTGTTTTTCAGTATCTGAAAAGTTGGGGCAAAAATAGTTTGTTTGCCTTTTCTCTGTAACACTATTATCTGTAACAAATACTCCCTGCCATTTCTCATGTCTTCCATGCCCTGTATTCTAACTCAAAATAATTTCCCCTTGACACTAATCATTGTTAAACTGTGTCTTGCTGGCATTATAGATATGTTTGTTATACTATATAACAGCACCCCTCCATCTCTTCCCTATATCTCTTATATAGTTTGTGCTAATCTCTATTGACATCCCAGTTATGAGAATCATCCCACCAGGTTTCAGTCATGCTCACAAGATCATAACTCCCTTCATTTAGCAATGTTTTAGTTCTCCTTGCTTGTTTCTGAGGTTTCTTGCATTTGTTGTACAATTACATTCATGCCTTTTGTCATCACCTTCTTTTATTTTACAACAATTTTATCTTCTCATTTGTTTTGAGATATTATTGGGACCCCGTGCTTAGAAAAAAAAGGATTAGACATTTATATGGATAATAAGAACATCTCCAGTTACAATAAAATACATGCTTCAGAGTATGATCAACCACTACCTGGCATTAGGAAGAAAATTACTCTACCACATACAAGTCCATTATGGGGGAAAGGACATTTTTGTCAATAATGTCCATTATTTGCTGTCAGTGAGAACTGCTGGATCCCAAGGACTTTTGAAGATCAGGTTACTTATTTAGATGCTTAAAGATGGATTCAGAAATCTAACTTTAAGCGCTTCAAAAAAAAATCTTGACCTAAACACTGGAAATGACCGCTCTGAAGCCATGCGTCAATATTTTACAACATAAAACAATCAGGTAAATCACACCACATGAAAATCAGGGAAATAATGCAAATGAAGCCTCCTTCATTCAGACTATTTAAGATGGACCGATTCTGCTCCAGGTACAGTGTTTAGCATGTATCAGCACAAAGTAAAACTAAATGAGCAAGAAAGGGAGAGTGGGGAACCTAGATGCTGCATTACCAAGAGTGCTGCAAAGCAACCACCAAGTCAATACTGCCTAGCAACAAGAAAAAGGCCATGTCTCTACAGATATATCAAGCAATATACCTAAAACTTAATTTCAGTTGCATACACACAGCCTAGCTGTTTTCATACCTGTGCTCCAGTGCCAGCAGCCTTTTATTCACTGCTCTATAATGCACAATATGTTGTGGAATTGTCAGAGAGATGGCTGGGCACTCTTGCTGCCAGCTGACCAGATTGCTGAGGAGGGTGAGGGACCAGCCACTAATTCACCAAGTGCTTTAAGCTTCCCTAGGTCTCAGCAGTCTGCAGCAATGTTTCTTTCTGTGGCCTCACTGGCACATTTCCTAGGTGCTGACTCTCAGAGTGTAACCCTTTCATATAATGAAGCCCACACTTGCCTTACACCCCCTAGACTAGCACTGACCTCCCAAGATACCCTAGGAGTTTAAACACATTGTCCTTCACAACTCCATTGAAGACATGAGCTTTCTGGTTGACCTTTTCAAGGCACCATGTAAGTTGCAGCATATAACACATTAAGGTCCGATACATGACTCAAACACAACATTGCTCTTTAATAGCATAAGCAACACGCAGATCTATACAAATATAATAAACTCTACACTGGCAACGAATTCCACAGATTGACAGCATTATGTGAAGAAATATATACTTATGTTTATTTTAAACCTGCTATTAACTTCATTTCTTGTGTTATGTGAACGGGTAAATAACACTTCCTTAGTCACTTTCTTAACATCATTTATGATTTTATGGACTTCTATCATATTGCTATTTTGTCATCTCTTTTCTAAAATGAACAATCCCAGTCTTTTTAATATCTCCACATATGGAATCTGTTCCATTACCCTAATCATTTGCGTTGACCTTCCCCATACCTTTTTCAGTTCTAATTTTTTTTTTTGAGATGGGCAACCAGAACTGCATGCAGTATTCAAGGCGTGGGCATAACATGGATTTATATAATGGCATTATGATATTTACTGTCTTATGATAAATCCTTTTCCTAATGGTTCCTAACATTCTGTAAGCTATTTTAACTGATGCTGCGCATTGAACAGATGTTTTCAGAGAACTATCCACAATGACTCAAAGATCTCTTTCCTGAGTGGTAACAGCTAATTCAGACCCATCATTTTGTATGCATAGTTGGAATTTTTTTTTCCCAATCTACATTACTTTGGATTTATCAACAGTGAATTTCATCTGCCATTTTGTTGCCCAGTCACCCAGTTTTGTGAGATCCCTTTGTAACTCTTTGCAGTGGGCTTTGAACTTCATTTTCTGGAGAAATTTTGTATCATCTAAAAATTTTGCCACCTCATTGTTTTCCCTTTCTCCAGATCATTTATGAATATGTTGAACAGCACTGGTCCCAGTACAAATCCTTGATGGATGCTACTATTTATCTCTCTCCACTGTGAAAACTATTTATTCCAATGCTTTGTCTTCTATCTTTTAATCATTTACTGATTCATGAGAGGACCTTTCCTCTTATCCCCTGACTGCTCAATTTGCTTTGGTGAGGGACTTTCAGAAGCCTTTGACAAGGTCTGAGTCCACTACATGCATCCCAGAGGAGTACCCTAGCTTCCAAGCTATAGATTAATTTTTACTGTCTTTAATCCAATGACTACTCAAGTATTATATACAGAGTGGAACAGCTTTAACAGTGGAGACTGATAAAGCTGTGCCCCTGAATACTCCATAGCCCGGTGCTTAGGGCACTCACCAGAGAGGTGGGAGACACAACTTCAAATCTCTACTTCCCATTAGGCTGAGGGCTGAATTAAACCCAGGTCTCCCACATATTGTGTGAGTACCCTAACAAGTGGTTTAAAAGATAAAAGGTTTGTGAATCTAACCTCATTTTTTTTCCTGGTCAAAACTATTCAGTAAATGTGTGTCCAACTCATGAATAATTTTAGTAGTCTCAAAACTGTAGTTTTCAAGTAAATGAACTATTTGTCTGAAGAAAAAAAAAACCCTGCCCCACTCTGCCCTACACATATTTACCTGCCTCAGTCTCCTCACTACCACAAATATTCTTTGGTACACCCAGAGTCCTTCTGTTCCAGTGCACGGCTTGCGTTCTGAACCATGCAGCATTCTCGCCTCAGCTTGCCTTCTGTGACCTTGGCTTTCTGTTCCCTTCTCCTCTTCTGACCAAACTTACTGTTTGTCTCTGTCTTCTCTCTCTGAGACCTTTACAAACCTGCCAGTCCCTCTGTCAAGTAACTCCTGGATTGTCCCCCGCAGGTGATCCCAGACTCTTGCTAGGTAACTTCATTGGTGCTAGGCAACCTATCCACTGAGAAACCAGTTCTCCTAAGCAGGAATCTATTGTATAGGGCTAGGAGAGCACTTAAACCAATAACTATCTATTATCAGCCCTTTGCCACCAGTCTTTGGAATTTCAATCCAGCAGGGAGGTAACAGCACAACAGAGAAAATAAAAAACCTCACATCCAAAATGTAGCTTGTTTTCTGATAAAGATCCATACAGAGAGTTCAGCCTCACACAGAATTCATAAACAGACCAATCCCCAAACTATTAGAAATTATGGCCTAAAGTTGCAAATAACTATATACTATATACTAATACTAATTTAGTATTGTAAAATTAATCTTTTCAGAGCACAGACATTTCAAAATTTCTGCACCAACATAAACTCTGCCACATTACCCTTAATTAGCACTCCCCATCTAACATGCAATATGCCAATCAGCAAATTCTAATCTCCTATACTACTTCTGGACCACAAACCCTCCCCAGTGTAGGCTCACATCTTATATTTCTTAATACTGATCAGAGATCAACTCGCTCCCATCCATCCCATATTGTCCATTTTATCCTCCAAATATTGGACCAAGCACTCACCTGTAAAAACAGACCAAAGATCAAATCTTAACAATCTCTACCAAATACAGAAGATATAAAAATTAAATACCATACACATGGTATTAGACTTAGGAGTGGTGCAAATCATATTTGCAATAGGAGACAATGGTAGGGAGAAATCAGGAGTGGTAAGCTTGATAGAGGAACCTTAACAGCAAACTTCTTCACATTCCAAAAATTATTTATTTATTAAAACATTTTAGCTTCAATGTTCTACTACATTAAAGTGGATTTACCACCTTATTTTTTTGTCTTAGTTTATATATCATTCCCCACCCCCAGCCATCCATATTGTGAGTTAAAGGCAGAGATCAGTATTGACTAAATTGCCTTGTTTTGCTGGTTGCAGTCAAACCTTTTACACTATTTACACAGTAAGCTTTTTATATTTATTTCTTTATAAAAAGATCTGCCAGTTACTGTATGAAATAGTTTCCCACTTTCACCGTTTAGCTCTTTTCACCCTATCATATACTCTGGAATCAATATTCTGTGTATTTCCAACTCTGGAAATTAGAGAAATAAGGTGATCTTCGATCTGATCATGCTTGTCTCTTTTCCTAGTCTTAGAGTTTACAAGGTTGGCACCCCCTTGCTCCAGTTAGAAATGCTATAATAGGTTGCAATGTGTTTGCCATTGTTAGTTCTGAGATGACAATAATAGAGTGGTGGCCCAATTTCAGAGTTATTACAGACAATATTACCCACAGCAACTATTAAGTGTTTTTGTCTTTCAAAGAAAATTGATTTTTTTTTATCTTCTATTTACAGAGCTGGCTATTATTTTGTGTCCCTGTTTAGAAATCTTCATGTTGTCAGAAACATAATCATTACCTATTCCTCTTGGAAGAAAACCTTTTTCTACATTTGTTCTAAAATGGCATTTAAGTTTTCCATTTGGATTAACTTTTTGCTTTGTTTTGTTTTCATCTTGAGGATCACAGTCTCTGTATCTAAATCACATTTTGATCTGAGTTTAGTTAATGTACAGAAAGATACATGAGGCATTAACAAAATAATGTATTTTCTTAATGACCCCTCCCCTTTGCAAAACAAACAAAGAAACGTGCATCTGCTTCAACCTTTTAAAGAAAAAAATTATAAAATAATGTATGCTGGACTCTATCAAGCGGTCACAGAATGATAAGAGAATTCCCCACTGCCTTTCACTACCTGTAAACAACTTTTTGAGTACACATTGCAAGAATTAGATTTGGCATAATAAGAGATAATCATCATTCAATAATTTCTATGCAATAGTTCTTCAATGGATTTTAATTCTTTAATCTGTTATCTAAATTTCAGGCATCAATTATAAAAGAAGGAACAATTCTCACCATTTTCCACTTAATAATGCTGGGTTTTAGCAACATGATTACGAATTGCAGTAAAGTTTTTAAAATGTATGTTGTGTATACTTAGTCTCAGTTATTTGGTGCCTCCATGATAATGTTCAGCAGAACATGATCTTATCTCTACTGAACTGTTAATTATGACCAAAAGTAATTTTAACCAAAAGATATAACAAAAACTTACAACAAAGACACACATTTAAAACTTCTGATCTATACAATTTTTCATTGCATTCACAAGGGTCTTTCTTCTGTCAAGTCATCACTTCACATTACTCCTCTGAGTCAAAATCTGCTCTGGTGCTAGATTTAGCCTGCTCTAAATATTTTTGTTTGATTCCTTTTTCTTCAGTTCACTGAGAATTAGCTTATTTCTTTCCCATTTTAATAGGTTTGTATCTCAGTAGCCTATCCATAAGACACTTACTATGCCCTTCATAAACTTATTTATGTACTCTATAATTAATCTGTTTTTCACCTTCAGAATGGTCATATGTTTTCCCGCACAAAGTTAGTCTATGGCAATTTCATCATTTAAATTGCTACCAAAATGTTCCTAGATCAAATTATTTGTATCTATAACTTTTTATGTCCCCTGCAATGCAACAAAAAATTGGTTTTGAAAGGCAATTCTTTGTAACAAATATAGTTATAACCTGCCCCCACATTATACTGCCCAAAATGTACAACAAGAGTATATGAATAACAGTCTGTTTCAACTAAGCATATTAAACTGCACACAACCAAGTATTAAAAAGAAATCATAAACAGACCCATTCTGAGGTTACAAAAGATAATGAATCAATCTAAATTTGCCCAGGATATTTTGGAAACCACCTCCTACAGTGAACATTTTATTTGTTCCAACAGAGCTTTATCAAATTGGCCATAATTTCCCCCAATTTTAATCTTTCTTCAGTTTTGTTCTATCAGTCTCAAAATGTTGGAGCTGTACAGCGGGTTGAACTATTTGTTAAAGAATCTGGCCTTTTTTTGAGGGTGTCTACAAACAGTATGTACATAAATAATTTAAAATTAGCAGATTGGGAGTTTCCCACATACACGCTGAAAGATCCTCAGCTGGTGTAAGTTTTTATAGCTCCAGTGAAGTCATTCAATTGTCAATGAAGTGATCGATTTCAATGAAGCTATGATAATTTACTCCACCTGAGGTTCTGCATCCTACTATGCATATGTATTCTTTCATGTATCCGATGTTCCATATTCAATTCTGGCCTGATTCAGAAAAGTACTTAGCACATGCTTAAATGTAAATACATTAGTAGTCCCACTAAGCTGAATTGAGTTCCCCATTTGTTTGGGGTTCTGAGTGTCTCAGGGAGAAAGAAGAGCATGTGTATTTGAGAAAGAGGACATGCAGGGTAGAGAATTCAGCACATTTTACATCTTTGCTCTCTTTATTTAAATTCCTCTCCCCCCAAAAAAGATTACATTTGGCTAGGTGGGTAGATTCCACGTTTAAAAATAGCTGGTTATTTCCAGACTGAGGAGGTGAAAAAGTTATGTCTGATTTACTGTCTTATTAGCAAACATATTTACTTTTCTCTCATCACATTGATACTGTACCAGTTGAGTCATGTTTCAAATATTGCTGCAAGATCTTTGCCTGGCGAATTCTCTGGGTTCCAGTGCTTTGGCTTGGAAGGTTCACAAAGCTGCTGTTTTCCCTTCTCATGCACAATCACACATCTATCTACAAACGCATAGGCTAGAATCCACTGGTCCACCTATGGTGTCACACAATCATTCACCAGTGTTATTAATCACAGTCACTGATCACATTTACATGCACTATCCCAGGTGTTAAGAAGAGTGTCTTTTGTCTCTTTGATAAGCAGAATCATGGACAAGATTTTTAGGGAATTGACTTGTATTGTTAAGTGTCCCTTTCACTTTCCATATGATAGACTATTTTCATATATCCGCCAGATTCATGGATTGGATTTAATAATATCCATTTTCAAGTTCTTTCTCCATTAAAAAACACTGCAAGTCACAACAGCAATTTTGTCACAATGTATACGTGTTTGGCCTCAGCTGTGAGAGTGTGGTCACATACACTTGCCCATCTTGTTTGATAAACTGTATTAGTACCAGACTTCTGTCATGTGGTTTTGGGAACTGCTGTTGATAAGTGTCCAAACATCCTGCTCACTGAACTTATCACTTTTCCTACTTTTAGTCCCTGACTTCTACCAATAACTCGAGTCATTGACATTTGATAAGTGTGTGGATCTGCAATCCTCCTAGCTGGGAAATGTGCAATCAGATCAAAGTAACAGATCACATGTTAAGGGGCTCTTTCTAGTGGTCTATCCCCGGTTCTGTGAACTTAAGAAATGCCTCACCCCTGTTTGTAAGTGACATTGCATTGTTGACCATAAAAGATACATACATAGGGAACAAGAGAGGTATGGTAGAATGCCAGTGGAGGGAGGAAAAGGCTGGAAAACCCCCCCATAAATATATGCCTCAGACAGTTGAGGGGTAGGGTTGTACAAGAGGCCCTGCTACTATGGAAGGGCAAGGGCAAGGGCAAGGAACAGCATGAGGGATGATGGTGTGTTGAGTGCCTTAGGGAAGCAATTGCTAGTGTACAGGGAAGAAATATTCTCCATAGGTGAGTGCCATTGACATTTTGCTTCAGCAGTGTTTGATAGGAAATATACCTTCCATCTTGGGGCTGGGCAAAAGGTGAAAATGAAGTGCAGAGGAACAAGAGAAGCTATTTGTAGGGATAAGTATAGGCAGGGATTCTGAAGTTCCTACAATGCTGTAGTAAGTGCTTTATCTCCACTGAAAAAAAAACATATGCAGGGTAGAGCATCTACTAAATAATAAACAAAATCCTAAATATGGGATTATTTTATTATGGAACCTGGTACTTCAGCCCCAACATTTGTCTGGTATATTAGCAGATGTTATCTATGAATCTATGAATACCACATCTATTTAAAAATACCGAGATACTACTTGGACTGATTCTTGGTTCTGTTGACAAAGCTCTTGAGCTTCCTTAAAAGCTCATGGTTTCCATAACAGTTTCAGCCTGGTATTTCAGGAGGTTCAATCTGTATCTTCCTTCAAGTTATTCTCTTTTATCTCCATCTCCATTTGATTCCTTGCTTACAATGATTTGTTTATGCACTGTAGAGCCATCTACACATTACTTATCTGCTCTGTTTACTATATTACACCAACATAAGTTATTTTATCTTGAAGTGTCTAATTCAGATGTTGAACGCAACAGATCTTTTGCTCCTTGTTTCTCACTCATTTCTTGACTCACTTCCCAGTTCTATATCAATGTTATTTATGCCTTTGTATTCCGGATTATCCTGTTACCAGTAAAATTGTCTATTCCTCCTTTTTGGTAATCAGTCCAGAGCATTCATACATTGTTTAGTGTCACCAGCAATCATAAATTGCACATACTTACACTTAATTTCAACTCATACTGAATTTTAATTTAGTTACAGTAATAGGAACAAAATTTCCTGTGCCAAATTAGGCCATAGGTTTATTCCATCTCATATCTTACTTCTCAATACCTGGTGCAAAAATAAAATCTAAATATATGCATCCTATTTTGCAATACTGTACATAGGAGGGAAATATGTTTCTTGGTTCTCAAGACAATCAACTAACACCTCAAACCATGAAATCTAATCACCCTTATCTGAGCATGCACAAGTAAAAATGTTATTAAAGGTAATAATATCATCAAGACCTTTTTATAATCAGCCACAGTATTTGACTTGATGACCTAATCTGGCAGTGAATTCATAGCGTAATTATAAGCTGTATGATGAAGTATTTTTATTTGATTTAAATTTATCAACTGTCAATATGATTGACTAGTCCTGCCCCTTGTTTTCATATTTAGGGATAAAGGTATTCGGGTAACATTGATCCATCCATTTTTCCCACTATACCGTTCATAATTTTATTATAGCTTGAGCCTGCCAGCTTTTGTATATTAAATAACCTTGCTGGATAATGAGGTGTTTGCCTCATATGTAGGTCCTGACATACACCCACTGTAACATTTTCAATGCTTTATTTTAAGCCTTTAAAACACTGTTATATCTTATTTAACTTGTGATGAGCTAAACTTGACCCTGTACTTCAGAAGAGTTCTTAAATAAATTTGAAAGAATATAAAATTTGCCTGCTTTAAAGGTTCATTGCAGACCTGATTCTCAGTCCACATTTGCCAAAGACCTTGTTAAGTTTCCTAAACATTGGAGCAAATATGATCCCAGTTCTGAATTAACTTCAGCAGTTATGATTGCCTGTCAGAAAGTTAGAACTGGTTGAAATTTTCATATGAAAGTGATTAAAAATGAAAAAAATGCCAATACCTTCAGAATTTTCAATTTTATAGTGAAAACTCATGACATTATTTTTAATAATTATTAATCAAACATTTGGTTTAAAACATTGTTGAACATGTTTTGACAAAAAATGCAGTTTAAAATACTGATAATGTCACAGGAACTTTTGCACAAACTAAAACAAACAAACAAAAAACAGAAAATGTGTCATTTTCAAGACATATGAAACAGATTTTTTTTGTCAATTTTATAACTTTGTGTTAATATCCCACAAAATTGCTTTTCTTTTTTCCTTTTAAAAAACCCAGCTCCTTTCATGAAACTTGAAGTTTATTGTAGTTTTTTTTTTTTAATTTTTCATTGGCAGCTGCAATAAAAAATGAAACCCAAACCTTGCAAACACACTTGGATCAACATTGAAATTTGCAATCAAGCAAAATAATTTACCCTCCTAATATGCCAATTGATTTTGAAATTGTAGAATACTCTATTGGAGTTATTTTCAGGTTATGCATGCCCAGTGTGGAACAGCAGTTAAAATCTGTTCATATGAAATTCAGCTGAGCAAGGTGATGTTATTAGAATATTTTCAGTTGTGTGTTCCACCATTTTAAGGCACCCAAGATTCCTATATACAGTTTCAATTGCTGGTGCACACTGCGCAGGCAGCAATTAGAGAAATCAATAGGATGTTTGGGTGTCTTAAAAGAGGAATAGAAGATAACATAAACAATATTATCATGACATTACTTTACATCTTTCCAAGCAACTAAGCATCATATTTGCCTTTTTAACAGCAGATACATTCTGGTTAGCCATCAGTTAAAATGATAACAGGTGCATTAAAAAGGGGAAAAAAAGATAAAAGTACAGAAATTATTATGGCAACATCACTGCTTGCTATCATGGTACCCAATCCACCAAGGTAAATTGTTTCTTGCCTTTCTCCATAGTTTTTGTTAACTGAAATAACTTAGGGTCCAATTCAGTCTCCCTTATTCCTGATGACTTCAGTATGACTACTTGCGGGTTACAGTGCTTCTTAGTATGAATGAGAGTGGCAGAATTGGACCCTAAATATTTTTTGTAATAACAGTGATCCCTGTACAGACACCTGAGGCAACCCTCAGTTATCCCCTTCTCAATCTGCCCCTCCTCCCCATGTGCTGAAAGCAAAGCAAAGGAAAGGTGGCATATAGAATAATATTTTATCTGCTCCCACTTGAGTTCTCTCTCCCGTCTCAACGGCTCCTGATTGCATGAAAACCCTAGCCTATACTAGCTAGTGTGGTGAGCATTTGCCTTAAAAATACAAGTGAACCAAGTTCTTTCTTTGACTTCAATGGGACCATGTTGTGTAAGTCAGGGCAGAATTTGGTCCTATTTTCTTAAATAGCTCGTGGGGCACTTTATTATGACAAATTAGGGATTCATTTACTTACCTGTGTGACCATGATTATAATTCTCTGATGGACCTCTTTTTCCCCCCAGTCTTTCCATTTAGAAAACTGCCTCCACTTTTCCTGGATCTGGCCAAAATTCATTTATCATCTCTAAGTATTTGTCCTACATAAATAACCTTTTTTGGCCAAACTTGGTACTTTTTCCTCTTCAACTTATTATTTTCTTTAGCATTCCACAGGAGAATTCTCAGTTCCTTACTGTTGATCATAGTGTTGATCCACAGTGTTGATCATTTTCACTACAATGTAGTACATTCTAAAGAGTTCCTTCAAAACCATCCTGATCTCCAAAACCCATGGACCATAATACTTTCTTACAGCACAGAGGATAAGGTCCATCCCAAAAGGACAGTTTAATTTTCAGAGTTTGATACTTTCAATATACAGTCTAGCCTGTCAACCCCATCACTCACCATCATTGGAAGGTTAGATACATTTCCTCCACAATTGTTCTGATCAGGTAGCAACTCAGACTTTATGGCCTTATCATAACTTTTGAATCTATAGATGTTTTTTGTTTGTCTTATAGTGGATATTTATATTAATCCATAAATTGGGGTCTGTATTCATTCAATAGCATCTAATTTTACCAGATGTGCAGCATCAGCTCATATTTTATTTTATTTATTATTTAGCGTTCAAAGCACTTTACATGGTGGTCTCTGGGGGATAGGAGGAAAATATTAATATTAGATTTTGTATACTCTACTATCTCTTTAGTCTATGACCATTAAAAACTACATCAAATTCTTTTAAAGATTAGAATTAGTACCTAAATTCTGTAAGCAAGTGGCAAACCCACACAATCCACTGTCATTGCAAACTGCTATTCAACTTGAGCACAAATAAAACTTCTTTTTCCCCACAGTTTCCAACACTAGTGGGTGAATCAACTTTAAGATTTCTGAATTGCCTTGAAGAAAAAATACAGAATAGCATTGGAATGAGAAAGAAGGAAAATCAAAGCTTTTTGTGAATGAAGGAAAGTTGTAAACAAGCACCTGTAATGAAATATTAGGAAGTAATCAGAGAGACTGAGGGTAGGTCTACACTGCAATCAGACATCCACAGCTGGCCCATGTCAGCTAATGTGGAATCACAGGGCTTGGGCTGGGTGCTGTTTAATTGCACTATAGATGTTCATGCTCAGGCTGCAGCCAAAGCTCTGGGACCCTCCCACTTTCCAGGGTCTTACAGTCCGGACTCCCTCCAGAGTCCAAATGTCTACACCACAGTTAAACAGCCTCTTAGTCCAAGCTCCACATCCCCAAGTCAGCTGGCACAGGGCATTTGTGTGTTTTTAATTACGGTGTAAACATCTCCATAAATTTCAACTGATAAAAATGTAATGGGTTGGAAGTTTGCGGTCTTCCTTTGCAGTGACTATGAAGTGGCTTTCTAAGAGCTCATGAATACATAACTAAAATATGTTCAGACTGAAAAACGAGTGCTGGCAATTTTCTCTAGCTGTGAACATTTCCATGAATACACCTGAGAGCAGAAATTGGTATCTTCAGGAACAAAACCTTGGAACCCGTGTCAAGGAAGCCATTGTGGAAAGCACTCCAAAGGATTTCAGAAGATGATTATGAAATTGCCAAAGTGTACATTAGATATAAAATACAGGCCAGGTAAGAAGGTGTTTATTACCAACATGGTAACTGGGACTTGTATAAGGAGGCCTAGAAACAGCAGTAAAAGGAGTCAGAAGAGATAAAGATTCAAGAACTACCTTTCCATGAACAAAATTTGAGCATCTTAAATGAGAAACCCTACCACTCCTTGACAGTGCAGTACAAGAGGGATGGTGAGCAGAAAAAGCCCAGACCTGATCAAATATAAACCTTTACTGGGGTCAAAGAAATGAAGTATATGCATATTATAGGGCTCTCTGCAAAGGAATTTTTTTTATAATAGCAACCAACATCAGAACAAACCAAGGACAAACTGCCGTGCACATCTGGGAATTGATAAATGTAAGCTTTTTGGAACAGGAAGCATAGCTTTACATATACTCTTAATACAGCACCTAGCACAATGAGGCCTCAGTCTTAGTTTGAACCTCTGGCTGCTGCATTAATACAAATATTATATCATAATTACAATAGTAACTGAATTCAGGATGTTCTTTTTTATCCTGGCATGAATGTCCCATTTAAAATACAGTATCTAGGGTAAAAATCTGTAATTAATACTGAAAACAGAATACAAACAGCCACTTTAACCATATGCTATTATTTTGTGCCTTTGGTCCAAGATTGGTGGCAGATCTATTCAAATTAAATGGGAACAATGATCTCTTAGTAGTGACCTAAAACTCGAATTATTTTGAAATTGAACTCTTGAAGAACATGTCAAGTAGCAGTATAATAACACATTGTTAACCATAAGTTGCTCACTACTGCATTCCAGATGCGTTAATAACAGGCAATAGATCACAATTCATGAGTGGCTCATTGGAACAATTCTCTACACAGTTCAAGCTCCCACAACAAGACTTTACAGTGCAAGAAAAGGCAGTTCAGACAGCAAAGAACTTAATAAAAAAGGCTTTGCAAGATCCTATATACCATTACTTAGCTTTGCTAGAATATTACAACACTCTTCACAGTGGTATCAGAATAACCCGTTTAGAGATCTAGGGACAGAAAGAAAAAAAATCTTATTTTCAATATCAACACAATTTTGTGTCAAATATAATGAAGTCCAAAGTTGATAGAACAGTTACACTTCAGCAAAATAAACCACAAAATATTTTATGTTAAAAAAAATCCAAACAGTACCACTCTTTCAAATGGGGGGAATGGGGAGAATTAAATCCCCAACAAAAACTAAATGGTAACCTGCCAAGGTAACATAGCACTGAAGAGTAGATCTGAGCAAACTCTTAGCAGTGAACAATTTATTCAACAAATGTAGCCCTATGTATCTTCATGGATAATTTGCAAACAAATGTTGATTTCTGTGAATTTGTTCATTATTCAGAATTATCAAGAGTATTTTTGTGATCAAATTCTGCCTGTGGACTGCTCACAAATTGCATTCTGATTATTGTTTCAAGTATTCAATATCTAAGCTGTATGTTGAATACAATGGGACACACAGGACACACAGGAAAAAAAAGAACTTTCAGACTTGCGCAGAAAGTCAGTCAATACTAGCAGTTGCTCCTCAGAAGTGAAGAGTTGAAAAGTAAATGTGAAAAAACAAATAAGTTCATATCTGAAACAAGATCTTATTATGCATTAATGTTCTGATATGCTATCAGTTACAGTGGTGCAAATCTGGGAATGACTTCATTTCATTGGACAATCTCCAATTTTAGAATGATACAAATGGGAGCTCAATCTGGTCCATTTTGTAAGTCTTGAAATGCTTTGCACTCGTAGGAAAGTGCTAGTATTCCACATTTGTAAATATGTGGAGTAACTCGACCTATAGAGAGTAATGAACTTGTCCTAGGTCACACAACTAGTAAGTGTGTGACTCACTAATTACACAGACTTTGGACAAACTGTGAAAAAGCTGACTTTGGAACAGAACTGAGGTCTCATGCCCCTGGATCTCATTGTGTCAGGAAATATAAACTTAGTTAATCTCTCAACTAGAGATCAGAAAACAGAGCATGCCCTCTCTCCCTCCCGCCTTTCCCCACCCCCTAATCTCAATATTTTAGACATGAAATATCATTGCTACTGAAATTTTTCATCCTCTTTGTCCCATAATCTCTCTGTAAGTATTAACAAAAGTGGGTAAACTGAGGCATAAACAAGCAAGCAAGCCAGATTAAATGGCTTGCTCAAAGTTGAAAGTGAGTTACAAGTAAAGTCATGAGTAAGAACTCAGGTGTTCTGACTCCCATTACTCAGTTCTCTTCAGTACAATATCACAGGACAAAAAGCAGCAGTTTTATGAATACTGAGCTAGCAGGTAGAGATCCCATTCAGGGATTCTGTTGCATTATGCTAGAAATAAATAAAATGTTACTAAAGAATAATTTATGGTATATCTAAGCAACAATACCTAACTCACAAAGCCCTTAGTATGTAACTGGGAAGCACACATGAACAATCCAGTTAACGTGTTTATACTACTTGGCAACTTTATATCTTGAGTAGGAAAGAAGTTTCCATTTAAGATCATTTAAAATTCTTTTAATGATAACAAAAGTCACATTGTTAATGTCTTTGTCTACTTTTACAAAAGGAATGCTCATCTGACAGGGAATATCTGACATGCAGCCTTACATAAACTTTCATATTATCTTGTTTCCAGCTAATGTAAAAAAAATATACCTGGTTTTCCAACCTTTGCATATTTTCATTACATGTGTGACATAATAATTTATAACATAATGTTGTTCAGCTGCCTTTTGTTCTGAGTTGGCTCTGAAACCACATTTCTGAGAACCATGATGAAGGGCATACATTTTAAAGATCAATATATCTTGACGTGAAAAGGCATGGTAGACATAATTGGATGGATACATTGCCTTTTATGTCACATAGAGTTTATATATTGCTAAGAAGTGATCTCTCAGTGGGGAATTTCTTTTCTTCTTTCCAGTCAGTCGGCGCATCTCTTTTCAGTTGCACCCTGTAGTGGGGTGGCTCCTCCACTCCTGGGGCAGGGGGTTGGGGAGGAGCACTTCTGAAAAATCCCACCCCAAATACTTAACTCATTAACAATGAAAACTGCCAATCTAGGAAAGTGAAGTGTTAGGTCACAAAAACTGAAGTCTTTGTTGAGAGATGGCCTTAATCAAATTTTCTCCGCTAGCAGTTGTCTAGAAAATATATTGTCATCTGGAATATGCATGGCCTATAGAGAACAGTTAAGCTACCTCAGATTAATTTAAATAGGACAGATATCAAAAATCAAGCAAAGAAGTCTAAGAAGTCACAGGACTGCTCTATCTCACCAAACAGGGCAGTGGGCAGCCATGAATTTTAAATAACTATAGAGCTAAGGGATTGTTCCTTTCCACGGTTTCACATTTCACCCCATGTCAGTTATAACAGGTATGTCTGCTTTCCCATATTTAAAGAGAAACTCCAATGTAATATTCAGCTACATAGGTGTACAGTACAGTACAGTACAGTCAATGCTTCTTGACCTCCTTAATCCTAGATACTATGGTATAAAAAACCAGAATAATACAAGACTAATTATCAGGGTAAGAAGCTTGTATTACGCTTTTAATGTGTATCCTTCTGACTTCAAATGTTACCATTACCGGAAAGACAGAAGTCAGCAATCTGATTCTCAGGATCTTGTGTTTTAACATACAAGTAAACACTTTGGACATGCAAGACATATGTGAAGATTTTGTAGGAGCTAATATAGGCATTTAAATGTGAAGACTTGGTTGCTATATTAGTATGTTTTACTGTAAAGCATAAACGAGTATATCAGTTCAATTCAAACCATCTCTGAAAATGTTTATATTTTCAAATGTGTGGCCTGCTTTGAATCCAGATGGCAAAATGTCTGTGTTAGATCCACATTAGTAGCAAAGACAATATGTAGCACAATGTTGACATATATCTAGAAAATCTGTCAGTACACGGATGGTGGCCTGGAATCTGCTGGCAACTGAGACAGCACACACAGTTCTGTTCGACTGGCACTGGTGACTAGTGGAGGCCAGAACATGGAAGTATTAACAGGAAAGGGAAGAGACAATGCACTGATGCAATGCACCATCCAGGCAACCTGCAATGGAAAGACTCCCATGGAGTTCCAGACACAAATTAAAGATCAGTTCTTAAATGTTACCTGCTGTCTGTCCAGGTTGAATTTCTCTATGGCACAGGCGTCCCTGCTAGAGGAAGATCTGCAATTTAAACTTCTGTGAACCCTTCCAGGTTAAATCAACCCCAGCTTCTAACCATACAACATACTCTGGAAGGAAGATACAATAGTTTCACAAGTTAAGGAAGAAAGTACCCGAGAAGGAGAACCTGGAACTTTGAAACAGAAAAGTCTCTTCTAAATGTGACTTTTCAATGTCTAATACTACCAAAAAAATGCTTCTAAAGTGCAGAAATACATGTTTGGACTTCAGGAAAAAATGTGACAAATACAGTCATTTAGGTAGTTTGCTTCAAGAAACACACACTTACTTTAAGTGGTTGCAGAAAAGAGACATTATTTGTACAGCTGCATCAACTTGAGTATCTACCTAGATTGATTCCAAGGCCAGAAGAGACTATTTTGACCATCTGGTCTGATCTTGGGTGTAACACAGGCCATAGAACAGCGGTCGGAAACCTCTAGCACGCGGCTCACCAGGGTAAGAACCCTAGCAGGCCGGCCAGTTTGTTTACCTGCCACCTCGGCAGGTTTGGCAGACCTCAGCTACCACTGGCCACTGTTTGCCATCCCAGTCCAATGGGGGTGGCAGGAAGCCACGGCCAGCACATCCCTTGCCCGAGCTGCTTCCCACTGCCCCAATTGGTCTGGGACGGTGAACCGTGCCAGTGGGAGCTGCGGTCCACCAAACCTGCCAACACAGCAGGTAAACAAACTGGCCCGGCCCACCAGGGTGCTTACCCTGGCGAGCCGTGTGCCAGAGGTTGCCGACCCCTGCCATAGAACTTCCCTAAAATAATTCCAAGAGTGTGTCTTTTAGAAACACACGTAATCTTGATTTTAAAAATTGTCAGTGAATGACAATGCATCCAAACCTGAGTAAATTGTTCCAGTGGTTAATTACTCTCAGGGTTTAAAACGTAAACCTTATTTCCAGCCTTGGTTTATATAGCTTCATCTTCCTGTCATTGGATTGCAATATACCTGTAGACTGCAATGAAATCATCTGTTAACTGTCTCTTTGTTAAACCAAATAGACTCAAGGAGCTCAATCAATCACTTTAAGGCATATTTTCTAATCTTTTAATCATTTCTGTGGCTCTTTTGTGAAACTTCTACAAATTTTCAACATCTTGCCTGAATTGTGGACTCTTGAACTGGACTCAGTATTCCAGCAGCAGTCGCACCCGTGCCAAATACAAAGGTAAATAACCTCTCTTTTTCTATTAAATTCCCCTGTTTATGCATCCAAGGATAATTTTCTTTTAGGTCATTGATAACACTTTTAATATGGTAGGGCCAAAAACAGTTCCCTTCAGGACTCTACTAGAAACATATTCACTTGATGATGATTTCCGTTTTATGACTAATAGGTTTCAAAATGTAATCAGTCAGCTTTTAATCCATTTATTGTGTGCCATTTTAACTTTATACCAGAAATGTAACAAAAGAAAGGAACAATGCAAACCGAAGATTATCCACAACCATCACCAGCCTTCACAGAAAAAAACAAACAACCCCCCCCAAAAAAACACACCCAACAACAATTGAAGATGGAGAGATCTAAATAGTCCCACAAAACAAAAAAGCTAAATCCCATTCATTCCAATCCTTTAAATATGTGTGCATTATATATTATGTTATTAAACTGTAAGAAACGAGGAAACATTAAGAGGCACGAAATGCAAGGAAGCTTCCCTCTTTGTGTTAAACCAAATACTCTCCTCATGAAGTCAAGATTAAATTAGATATTGCAAATAAATTTGATTTTAAATCTCACATTTGTCTCTTTTAGTGACCTTTTAAGTTACTATGTTTCTTTTATATAATGAATGTGTAAAGTATTCTGTAAATAGACTCATACATTTCGGTTGGTTAAATGTAATTTTCTTAAGGTATACTTACAGTATTTGAGTTATAAGTATGTAATTCAATAAATCTAAGTATAATGTTCAGCTTTTTTCAAATAAATTTTTCCTCTATGACTTTATTCATAACTATAAAACTCAGTGTGATCCACATTACTGGAAGACTAGACAGTTACAGTAACAATATAATCAGGTACAACTGAACATTCAAACCTTCATTTGATTGCTAAATGAAATATAGTGGCAACCTCTAGATGGTGCTCATTAAATTCTCCAGGCACTAAAACATTGTGAACTTATATTTAATAATGTGTCAGTTTAACCCACAGAAAATAATTTGGTTTATTTTCTCTGAATTGTGTGTTTTGTGGTATCTGTAGTTTTCTAGCATATTGTTCTCTATTTCCTGCGTTGGTTTAAATGTTATTCATGTGTGCAAATGATGTTTTCTGTTTAAATATGGAGAGCATTGACAGCCTTCAGTCTGAATCCTAATATTAACATTTATCTTCACTAGTGAAAACTAGCAGCTCAGAAGTGATGTAGCCTTAACTGACTTATCTTTTGTCTCCTTATGAGTGAAGATAAATAATAAATCACAGCTGAATCACACACACTCGTACTTCTTTAGTACCTTTGCTCAGAAAAGTTTTCCTCTTTTATTTGATACTTTCAGACCTCATCCTCCTCTCATTAACTTCGATGGGACGATGATTAGACCCTACATTTATCAAAGGGTTGTGGCAAATTGCCGGTACTGTTTTCTGGGTCTCGTGCTTTCTCTTCTCTGGGGTAGGTTCAGGGCGATATTGCTTGCCTCTGAACCAGTTCTTAATCACTCCCCTAGTGTCCTTGGAGGAGGGGAGTGGAGAGGGAGGGACCTGGGCCCGCCCTCTACTCCAGGTCCCAACCCAGGGGCCCTGGGGTTGTGGTGAACCACTTGACTAGCGGTTTCTTCCCCTGGGTTACTTCCCTCTCATACCCGTCAGCTTGTGAAGGGCTTCTCGCCTCTCTTCTATACAAGCCTGGTGCCCCTTACCTAGGGTTTCTGTTGGGCTTCCCAATCCACCGCAGCACTCCTCCAAACCTTCTATTTCTCTCTGGACAAACTCTTCTCTTCTGCAATCTGCACTCTGCTCCAATCCAACCTTTCTCCTTCAACTACCACACCCTGTCTGACTGAAGCAGGGGTTTATATCCCATGACTGGAGTCAGGTGCTCTAACTGGAGTCAGGTGCTCTAACTGGAGTCAGGTGCTCTAATTGGCCACAGCTGTTCTAGTTAATCTAAAGCAAACCTTCCTCCCTTGGCAGGGAATAAGGCCCCCTGCTAACACTCTTATGCTGCCCTCTGGCCATGCTGTATCACAGGGTGAAGATGAAAAGAAAAAAAGTTAAATAAATGGAAAGAAAATTAAATGACCAAATGAATGACTGAACAAAATCTAACAGCAAAATTTTTAGCATATAACCCTCAGAAGACTGTGCAAACATTAGCAAACTAATCCTCACTGTCTAAACATTAACTATCTAATCTTCACCACACTCATAACAGGCATTTTAAGTAAATTGGAATTATTGCTATTTTGACTGATGGAGAAACCAAGGCACATAGAGGTTAAATATCTTATCTTAAGGCCTCGTGATAATTCATAAATAGAACTCCGAGTACAGGAAGTTAAAATCAGGAAAGAAAAGATATATTTTTTTCAGATTAATTGCATATCTTCCAATATTCTTTTTCTGCTTTTGCAGTGTTGTTATTTCTGTTGCGATGATCATATATGTGTTCCCTCATTAGTCTAATCCATTTCTGCCCTCTTTTCACAAACTCTGGTGGCTGAAATATCACAATCTAAGCATTAATATGTGTTCTTTGAAGAGGTACAGTTGTATATAGAGGTTTGACATTATTATAAGAGAAAGGCCCAAGCTGCCTCAAATTAGATGTGGAATTCAAAAACACACATGCATGAGTTCAGATTCATATCAGTTTGTTTTATCATATTGAAAATGCCAAGTGCTCAATTTGGACCTAGATGTGGTTTCAGCTTCTAAATATATATAGTTTACCGGTATTTGGATATTATCCAGCATCAGATATTAAACCAGGGACCTTCAGAGCTAAAAGTCTAAGTTGTTAAAGTTTGAGCTATAGAACCAGCAGGGTCCTATAACAGACTCACAACTTCTGTGGATTAAGCAGAGGGGGGGACACATAATACATGCTGATCAGAGGATTATATTCTGAACTGTGGATTTGGTTTGGACCCATTATTAATTATTATCTAGAAAATAGAGAATAGTGCATCTAGGATATTCCTAGGGCCTCTAGGATATTTCAGGGTAACAAGCTTTATGGATGGGGGGAAGTGGTAGATGTCATATATCTTGATTCAGTAAGGCTTTTGATACTGTCTCGCATGAGTGTCTCATAAATAAACTACAGAAATACAACCTAGATGGAGCTATTATAAGGTGTGTGCATAGCTTGTTGGAAAACTGTTCACAGACAGTAGTTATCAGTGGTTCATAGTCAAGCTGAAAGGGCATATCGAGGGGGTCCTGCAGGGATCAGGTCTGGGTCCAGTTCTGTTCAATATCTTGATCAATGATTTAGATAATGGCATAGAGTATCAAGTTTGTGGACGATACCAAGCTGGCAAGGGTTTGCAAGTGCTTTGGAGGATAGGAGTAAAATTCAAAATGATCTGGACAAACTGGAGGAATGGTCTGACTTAAATAGAATGAAATTCAACAAGGACAAAGGCAAAGTATTCCACTCAGGAAGGAACAATCAGTTCCACGAATACAAAATGGGAAATCACTGCTTAGGAAGGAGTTCTTCAGAAAGGGATCTGGAGGTCATAGTGGATCACAAGCAAAATATGAGTCAACAGTGTAACACTGTTGGAAAAAAAAAAAAAAAGCAAACATTATTCCAGGATCTATTAGCAGCAGTGCTGTAAGCAAGACACTAGAAGTAATTATTTCACTCTGCTCCGCACTGATTAGGCCTCAGCAAGAGTATCCAGTTCTGGGTGCCAGATTTCTGAAAAGATGTGGACTAACTGGAGAAGGTCCAGCAAAGAGCAACAAAAATGATCATAGGCCTAGGAAACACGACCTATGAGGGAAGATTGAAAAAACTGGGTTTGTTTAGTCTCGAGAAGCGAAGATTGAGCGGGGACATGAAAACAGTTTTCAAGTGCATAAAAGGTTGTTACAAGGAGGAATGAGAAAAATTATTCTCATTAACCTCTGAGGATAGGATAAGAAGCGATAGGCTTAAACTGCAGTGCTTAAGGGCAGTTTACACTGAACATTAGGAAAAACTTCTTAACTGTCAGGGTAGTGAAAGCAGTGGAATAAATTGCCTAGGGAGATTGTGGAATCTCCATCATTGGAGTTTTTTAAGAGCAGGTTAGACATACACTCGTCAGGGATGGACTAGATAATACTGAGTCCTGCCATGAGTACAGGGATTGGGCTAGATCACCTCTCAAAGTCTTTCCAGTCCTATGATTCTATAAGCAATTCCAAAACATTTTTTGATCTTAGAAACATAAAAAAATAAAGCAATCCAAACTTATTGTTACATTTCAAGAAATATTAGGTCTAGTTTTAGATAAAGATTCAGTTCAGTCTTTATTTTCACCAGATCCTTTCATCTGGTCTTGCTGGTAATATGAACTGCCATAAGTAAATTCCAGTGTTTTTTTTATTATTATTTTGACAAATCTTCTTAATGTAAAATATTTGTTACTTGAAAAGCAGGTGCTTTCTGCAAATACCTGGATTAGTAGTTCAAATTAGTAAATTTCTAACTATACATTCATGTAACAATGAAATCAGTACTCACTGAGAAATCACAACAAACACATACAGCTTGCAGGAAGTTCCATGCCACAGCCTCAAGGAAAGAAACACTATAAAAACACACTTTCTAGTGTGTTTTGGGAAATAAACCTCCAATCAATAAAATACAGTACAACTAACAGAAAAATGGGTTGATCTCATAGAACAGGGGAGGGAGGAGAGAAGTGATACAGATTATGTTTACCAGACAAAAGAAAAGGCATAGATAAACTAAACTGGTTGCAAATAATTCCCTTGCTCAGCAATATACATGTTCTGTATAATAAAGGACAGCAAAAGAATTGAAGAAATGAAAAAAAATATTCTAATATTTTCATGTTTAGGAATCAATAATATGTTACAAAGTATTAATATGGAAATTTCCTTGTAACTCACATACCTCGTAAGGACAGGGCTGGATTAACCTTTCGTGGGCCTGGTGCCAAACATATATGGGCACCATGGGGGCAATGGAGCAGGGTGCGGTGGGTGGGTGTTCCCCAGAGCGAAAGGCCGGCCAGGGGCATGACATGGTCTGCCTAACTCAGTGCGAGGGCACTATTTACAAACTGACAGTTGCCAGACGCACAATGGTCCATGCCACACCACACATCCCCCCTGCTCAACACTGGACATGATTCCCTATGTCCAGAGCCCTCCCAACCTGCTATGCCCTGTGCCCTCCGCAGACCCTGCCACAAATGCACAGTGCCCTCTAGAACACCACCCCTGCACAGCACCCCTCTGTCCACAGCCCCACCACAATTGCCCAGCTCCCCACACAGAACCCCCACTCCCTAGTTACCCAACACACAGAGATCTTCCCCACCCCCTCACAGCCCAGTAGCACCCCCCAGGCCCTGAAGAGACCCACCCCACCACGCCCTGCCTCATGGCCCTGCTGGCAGGTGACTGTGTCTGCTGGACTGAGCTGCCAGTGCAGCTAGGGCTGGTCACAGTTGGGGAATCACTCCGGCACCTCGGCAGTGGTGAGATCAGCCAGGCCCGGGCCTGCCCCGGCTGGGCTCACTTAGGACCCACTTGCCTGGAGGGTGCCAGACAAGATCCTCCCGACTGTTCCCCCCCAACTTGCCGAGACTGGCCAGGCTTCTGCACCAGTCCCAGGCAGCTCAGCTCCTGGAGACAGGTGGGACCCCACAGGGGGTGGGAAGCAGAGACTGCCCAGAGCTGGAGGTGCACTGGGGTCCAGCCAGGGGGCAGAGAAAAACCAGCGGGTGAGGCCAGAGGGCAGAGAGGAGCCCTCAGCCGGCCGGCAGCTGGCTGAGAGGAGCAAGTGGTGGCAGGAGCGAGGAGAAGCCAGCTGGCTGGCAGGGTCTCAGGGCACAGTGCAAGCAGAGCAGGCTGGGGTCCCTTCTGAGCGTGGGTCCAGCTCCATGGCACCACTGGTGCCGTTGTAAACCCGACACTGATTAGGGAATATCTCTTTAAGAGTCTATTGGGGAATGGATAGGAATTAGTTGTGTCTAGCAACAATGATAGGCAGATGCACAATTAGCTCTTCACACTCAGAAGTTTCTGCAATTGGGTCTTGCAGTTTTGGGTATGCTCAATAAGTTCCCTGTTGCTCGACTTAGACTCCATGAGGGCAAGTAGTCATGGCAACTGCTTTGCAAAATGCCATGTGCACTGTGTGATTTGGGAGAGGCTGAGCCCCAGGAGCAGAAAGCAGGCTGTTTTCCCTAACTCTGAAGCATGTTGCAGCAGGTTAGTGATTTGTTAACCATCCAACAGGGAAGCCCTGACAGTGTTAATTATAGAAAGGGAAAATTGGGAGGGAAAAGTAATTTTTTTAATTCTATATTTTGTTGTTTGATTTTAGCAACACTCTTTTAAGTAAATTTTCTTAACTAGTATGATTCACTAACTTTTCTCTTATTTAAATATGATGATGGGGAAAGATTTATTTATTTTGCTATTTTCCATTTTTAAATCTATATGCTTAACTGAGTGGTTGGTTAATTGGTTAGCTGACTAGCTAAGTGAGTGATTTCAGCAGAGGAGGAGGAAGAGTTTGCATGGATTTTAACTGAAGATTCCTACAAGCAAGTGGACAGAAGATGTTGCTTTTGAATCAGCAGACTGTGTATATTTGCTGATCAAAGACACTAACTCAGACTCAATCTAAGTTTTTGGGAAGTCTAAGTTTTTTCTCACTGTGTTTCTGTAGGTACTGACCTGTTTAGAATTATTTTTTTCATCTTTATGTATAACTGTGAAGATAATGTATGTGGCTTATAAAGTAGCCATGTTATGTTAATATTTATTATGTTTCTTTATCATACAATTTTATAAAGCTTGTACTTAAGAATTAAGTTAATTTCTTTTGTTCTTTTTGAGACTTGAATGTTAGGAGGCTGACCCTGAGCAATCCGTGTTGAAAACCCTGAAAGACTGAATTCTGGGTCTCCAGCTACTTTTCTATGGAAGTTGGGGTTTTTTAGGCACTGGAGAAGGGCAATAAAGTAAACGCTAGCCCACCGAAAGGTTACACTAGTACAAAAAGGATGCCAGTAGACTAAAGTTCTCGGGGGAAAGATTTGTGCTGCATGAAGCAGCACTAAAAGCTTTGAAAGTGACATGACTTCAGTTATTCAAATATCTGTACAATTTTAGGTTATGTACTAAAATGAAGTACATGTTATTAAGTACTAGAAATTCCACAGTAGTCTATCTGGATAGTTCCAGATTGGGTTTCAGATGTTCTGAGTACAATTTTTGAGTCACGAGGGCATCCCTGCAACTAAGCACTGAGTGAGTCCACACAGAAGAATTAAGAATGCACAGTAGTATACCATCCCCAGTGGTGTTTTAAGATGAAAGGTTCTGTACTATGCATGCAGAAATTCTGACCAGAAAGTGGAAGGCCTGTGGCAGCGAGTTAAAGCTGATCTGAAGAAGTATTGAAAAAATATATATACTACAGCAGTCCTCAGACTGGCCTCCTCTAGAGCAGGAGTTCTCAAAGCCAGTCTGCGGCTTGTTCAGGGAAAGCCCCTGGGGGGCCAGGCCAGTTTGTTTACCTGCCACGTCTGCAGGTTCAGCCGATCATAGCTCCCATTGGCCGCAGTTCACTGTCCCAGGCCAATGGGGGCGGCGGGAAGGGTGGCCAGCACATCTCTCAGCCCACGCCACTTACACTACATGGGTCAATACAAAACCTAAACTTAATTTCCCTATTACTAATTTCTTCCTACTGTTCCTCTCACCTTCTTGTCAACTGTCTGTAATGGGCCACTCTCTTACCATTTCAAAAGTTAATTTTCCTCCCTTGGTATCCTGCTGTTAATTGATTTATCTTGCTAGACTGACCTCACACTTGGTAAAGCAACCCCCATCCTTTCATTTATTCATACCTGCTCCTGTATTTTTCACTTCATGCGTCCAATGAAGTGGGCTCTAGCCAGCGAAAGCTTATGCCCAGATAAATTTGTTAGTCTCTAAGGTGCCACAAGGTCTTCTCATTGTTTTTGCTGATACAGATTAACACTGCTACCACTCAGAAACCTGTCAAATGCCCTTGCATGCTTTGATGTGTCATAGGTGAAGCCATTACCCATATTCCGGCCAAAACATCCACAGTGTAACCCCAGGAGCAAACACATTTTGCTCCTGGCATGTAAATACATGTTGTGATAGACCCAAGGCAGCTGGGAACAGCAGAGTAGTAGAAGAGAGATATACTGGCCACTGGATAAGCAGTTTTCTGTTCCCTGTCAGAGTGACCAAGACAAGGCTGCTTCCAAGCAAGAGAAACACCTGACTCCAAATAACCGCGAAGACATGAGATGCTGTTAACTCGACTCTAACTAAGCCTCCTCTGATCATAGAAGAAAGGGCTGCAAACTCCAAATCAGTGCCAAAAGACCAAGGAGAAGCAGCATAACAAGGAACGGACAAAGCGGCAAGAAGCTGAAGAGGAGAGCATACGCGGAGGACTGAGAATTACAAGCGACAACATCAGGAGAAAGTTCCGGGAGAGTGACAAAGAAAGGTGTGGAGCAGCCATGGGAAATATCCAGGAGCTTACTTCCACATAACCAGAGACACCCAAGACAGCCCATCCACAGCCCGGGCTGGAACCCATGAGTAGAGGGCAGCCGGTTCCCCCTCAAAACCCCCAACTCCTGACAAAACACAGGATAAGGTCCTCTGCTGGTTTCCGACCCAAAAGGGTAAATTCGGTGAGGCCAGCAAATCCACAGAAGGCAAGAGAACATCCACAATAGAAAAAATACAGGGAAAAACATGAAAAATGATTCCTACCAAGTGTACATCAACAAACAAACAAGGCAGATAACAGTCAGATAGCACAAGGGAGGAAAAAATAACTGTAGGTAAAGAAGGCCCATTTCAAGACAGTGACAAAACGATGTACTTAACAGATTATTTGTTTTTTCTTTGTTTATTTTTATGAGGGGAAAAATAGATGAGAAATAAGTAGGTGTATGAACCAAATGGACTGTAGAGCCATATCTATCTGATGCTCACAGATTATCGGCTGGAAGGAGAAACAAAAGTGTCACGGCACTGCAAATTTATTTGAGACGGAGCTT